>NW_025048699.1:560000-562500 GCF_018831695.1 Puntigrus tetrazona
TATATATACATATATATATATACATACATTTATTTGTCATTTTTATGTTTTATTTAATACATATATTACATTTAAAGAATGATTAAATAATAATTTGTATATAATATAATTTAATAATTTGTTATTTATTTGAATGTCATTTTGTATATATTATAAAAATAACATTATTATTGCTAAATTATATAAAAAAAGAGATAATCATTTAAGTTGTCCACGCAATTAATTAATTAAATTTAATGAAATAACTTTATTTTTTTGTGCATTTATATTTACTTTATTATTATTTTTATAATAAATGCTTACTCTTTTGACAGTATGTTTGTTTTGCTGTGCCTCCTGTATTTTATTTCTTTATTTTATTTATCTAACGGACTACTGTTTTTATTTAGCAGCACTTCGAATCATGCATATTTTTATCATAAAGGTATGGCTATTTAATTTAATGCATGAAGAACAAAGAGCATTGTCATAAGCACAGTAGAAATGGAAATAGCAGAGCAGATATCTCAGTCCGTATGGGCTCCTAAAGTATATTGTGTTGGACAGCAGGGGGCCTTTGAGTCCAAACACTGATGCTTTCCACGGAAGAATGAAAACAGCCGGTGAACTCAAAGAAATCAATGCTTTTGTTCATGAAGGATGCATTAAATTGATTGAAAATGACAGTAAAAATGTATCACAGTCTATGCAAAAAGTACAATTGTTTTCAGCATTAGAAATGTTTATATCAGTAGATGATAATGATTTCTGAAGGATCAAGTGACGCTGAAGACTGGAGTAATGATGCTGAAAATTCAGCTGCCCTTCGCAGAAATAAATTATTTACTGCAGTTGTGCAAT
Organism: Puntigrus tetrazona; assembly: GCF_018831695.1. NCBI lineage: Eukaryota > Metazoa > Chordata > Actinopteri > Cypriniformes > Cyprinidae > Puntigrus > Puntigrus tetrazona. Next base: position 560,841 of record NW_025048699.1, read on the forward strand.
CGAAAAATATAGCAGAATTTTTGCAGTATTGTTCATCAAATAAATGCAGCTTTGAGCCTTCCTTCAGACTATTATGGGAGTCCTCCTGCGGCCAGTAATCAGTCTGTACTGTAAAGGACCTTAGTGAGGCCCCTCGTCACGGGACCAGGGACATTCCTTTTGGTTTCCGTGACGACGGCGCTGGATTGTTTGAATAAAGGAGCCTGCGGTGTGGCTTCACACACAGTGAACGGCATACAAACACCTCAGAGGCTCCTAGATTTCATTCGCTAGCTTTCACATTTCCGTGGCTGTTATGAATGGAAATACTCAAAACAGTGACCCGGTGATGTGTTGCACCAGCAGGAGGCGTCAGACGCCACACACCTTTCACCCAGAGCTCGGAGCGATTATGGGCTGCGCGGAGGTCAAGCGTAACCGCGGCAACAGCTTCGCGCTGCTCTGGAATGTGTGATTGTGGAGAGGAAGTGCAGCGTCACGTGATCTGAGGGAACGCAGGTAAAAGGACGTGACCTCTGATCTGACCTTTAACTCCTCACACACACGTCCGGAAAGACACAAGGCCAGTTGACCTTAATGATCATGTGTGTCACAAGGCAAAAATGACTTGGTGCTGGAAATAGTTTTTCTTTGTGTGCAAATATCATTTATGCAAATACATGCATTATTTGTCATGTCCTCTATATTCCAGGGGTTAATTCAGAATAAACAACAAAACTGACAATTATTTTATTTTATTTTATTTTATTTAAAATCACCTGTTTTTATTTTAATTTATTTTATTTTATTGTATTCCTTTTTATTTAAAATCACCAGGTTTTTTTTTTTTTGTATAAAATTTTGGTTTGAGTTTTTAAAAATGTAATTAATTTTTTTTTCATTTTTATGAAAAATATTAAGAAAAATCATGATCAAAACTTGCAACCAATTTTATTTTTGATTTGATTTGATCTTTTATACACACACACACACACACACACACACAAACATCAGACACACACTAAATAATATCTAAATATATTTATATAAATATTAATAAATTTTCTTTGTATTTGTAATACAGCTTTCATAATTTTAATAATGTCAATTTATCAATTATAAATAAAATATGTAATAAAATATTTATATTTGTTATTTGTCAATCTATCTGTCTTTTTTGTATTTTTTGGTAAAAATTGCAAACTGTGAGTTGATAACTGCATGATCAGTGTGTGTGTGTGTGTGTGTGTGTGTGTGTGTGTGCTGCTTCAACATGACTCTTTATCTCCCGTAGCTTTTCGCCGACTGAGCCGTACATGCGGATCTGAAACAAACACTGCTCCTCCTCTCTCTCTCTCTCTCTCTCTCTCTCTCTCTCTCTCTCTCTCTTTCTCTCTCTCTCCAAGCGGCCCGTCCACGCCCGGATACACAGATGTTTTCCACTGACCCCTCGAGTGTCCGGCGCGGAAAAGTCAGAGGTCATCTTTCTTCTTCAGTCTATATGACACTTGAAGGTCACATACTTCCCCTTTGCTGCCCGCGATGCGCTTAAAACACACCCACCCCGGCGAAATCCAGCAGGCTCAGGAAAAACACTTACATGTAAGACGTAAGGAAAGAGAAGTTGAGATTGAGAGAGAGAGAGAGAGAGGGAGCGGGCGAGTGACCTTGACTTACACAG
>NW_025048699.1:567500-572500 GCF_018831695.1 Puntigrus tetrazona
AAACTAAATAGCTTTTTAATACTTTTATTCATCAAGGAAAATAAAATGTATCACGATTTCCACAAAAACATTGAGCAGCACAACGGTTTTTAACATTGATAATAATCAGAAATGTTTGTCGATCAGTAAATCAGTGTATTATTCAGATTTCTGAAGATCATGTCACGCTGAAGACTGGAGTAATGATGCTGAAAATCACAGAAATAAAATAAACTTTAACACACATCCACAGAGAAAACGGCTGTTTTGCGTTTGAATAATATTTTACTATTTTTGTGTATTTTTAATCAGAGAAAAGGAGACTTCTTTCCAAAACGACTGTAATTATTAATGCAAATATTATTATTATAAATATGATTTAATAATTATTTCAGTTGTTTACCTTTATTATTATTATTATTTCACAAGCAGTAAAAATTAAATCTAAGAGCGCAAGTCTAAAAGGGGCTTTATTTCACTAACTAGTTTGGTTAGATTAAATGCGGTTTATCATGTTTTGTTGTTCAGTTCTACTCCAGCTTTGATTCGCTGAATAATTGTTTTCAGCGCTTGTGAAAACGGAAGTAAAATTGTCAATTTATGCTAATGACGGCAGATAATGCACCTGTCTTCAGTCTTTCAGCAATTTCTATATCAATTCTGAACCCAACTCTACAGCATCGAAGACAGAATAAATTGATTTAAAGTGACGGTAAATGCATCCGAAATGTTACGACGTTTCAAATAAATGCTGTTCTCCTGAAAAATAAATATTGTGCAGCATAACTGTTTATGATAATCAGAAATGTTTGATAATCAGTAAATCGGTATATTATGATGATTTCTGAAGATCATGTGACACTGAAGACTGCAGTAATGATGCAGAAAATCACAAATATAAATGACACTTTAACACACATTCACAGAGAAAACGTCTGTTTTGCGTTAGAATAATATTTCACTATTTTTACTGTATTTTTGCGTCAGATAAAAGCAGGCTTGGTGAGCAGAAGAGACGATGGGTGAATAAAAAATTTGTATGATTCTCGGCTTTGACACATAAATAATCGTTCAGCTGTTAAAAGAAAAGCGTCTTAAATGCCAGAGAAGATTAGATATAAACACCTCATTGTTCTGCGCGAATTCTTCAGTGTTTTTTCTAGACGTCTTGGCTGGTGGCTGCTGGATTTTTACATGAGAAAAGACGAGAGGAAAAGAGAAGTTTCGGCAGTTGATTCGAGGAACGAGAGTGAGCCGATGGTCATGTGATCTGTGAGGTGTGTGTGTGTTAATGAGGGTCATTCAGTCCAGCCTTGCACGCACGTGTGTGTGTGTGTGTGTGTGTGTGTGTGTGTTTCAGTGGGGAAGAAAGTAGTTTTGCCGACAGGTTTGTAAGTTGAACATGTTCAGATGTCGAATGCAGCGACCTCTGTTCATCATCGCCGACGTTGAAACAACATATCAAACATTTTGTGATTATGAGCCCATAACAGAATTATCAATATATCTGCATCATATCAGTCAGAGAGTCTCACTGGTCAAACCTGAGCAGCTTATATATGAATCAGAGCGTTTATTAGCAGTGATTCATCACCGAGGCCTTGTGGGTTCTTCTGGAATATTTATGGCAGCTCATTTAGTTTTATCTTTAGTTTTATAACATTTATGAATGTGTTTAGTTTTAATTGACCCTTAACCTTCCTAAAGTCAAAAGCAATGATTATATACATGATTATATATATATATATATATATATATATATATATATATATATATATATATATATATATATATATATATATATATATATATATATATATATATATATATATATATATATATATATATATACATATATATATATATATATATATATATATATATATATACATATACATATATACATATATATATATATATATATATATATATATATATATATATATATATATATATATATATATATATATATATATATATATATATATATATATATATATACACATTGAAATATTCAGTTGAAGCAATAATATGAAGAAAATAATATAAATTATTAATATTTCTAATATATATGAACATATCTGGTATACTTGAGTGAAACCACAATAATAATAATAATACATAAAGGCGAAAATGTGTATTTTGTCGAGAAGTTCCTCTAGTTGATGTGAAATTTTCAGCGTTTTTTTTGGGAGGACTTGTCACAGTTGTTAAAGCTGTCTTGTGAATCAGTTCTGTTTTCCGAGAAACGCCGCTGCTTTTAGAAGCGAGCAACGGCTGTTTACGGCAACGCTTTTCATGTAAGTAGTGTTTATTTACAGTTTGTGCTCAAGTGTCTCCTCAGAAGAACAGCGTCCTCCGTGTTCGATCCGTCGATGTTGGTGATAGTGCTGAGTCACTAGTTAAAGCCGAGCTGTTTGTGATCTCTGTCCTGCTCAAACACACCAGCAGGGTCCAGTCACCCCGAACACGCCGCCAGCGCTCGGCCGGTCAGAGGTCATCGGAGGGTCTGATAGTTACTGTCTTTCGTACTTCTCGTAATACTTTCTTCCGCCGGCTGAACTCGATCCGATCCCATCGAGCCGGAACCAGCCGACTTTATCAGCGTCTCAGGAATTTAGAGATGTTACATTTGACGCCGGAGGTCAGAGGTCGCGACCTCAGGTGAACCAGAGTGACCTTAATGCTGATCTCCCATTTACAGCGATTTGCGTTTGTTTTTAGGACACTGTCGTATATGCTGAAAAAAATGGATGTAGACGCAATTTTCGCTCAAAAACTGATTCGAAATTTTGCTAATATTTACACTGGCAGGTAACGTATTGAATCAAACGTGGAAATGATATAAATTAACAAAAAAACATATCGAAACATAAAAGACGGCATCATAGCATCACTCTTCTGTTTTAAAATATAACAGCATAGCAAAACAACACAAAAACATAACATACCCATATAACAACAATTTTTATGTAAAACCATACACTGAAAATAATAACATAATGGAAGGACATATTACAATCGACATGAAAAAAACGATCCAGAACAAATGAAGTTTATCAGAGGAATTCGAAATGTTACCTTTGAGCCGGCAATAAAGGAGCGCTGGAGGTCAGAGGTCGTGACCTCGGGTGACCCGGAACGACCTCAACACTCAACCGTTTTCCAGTGCGATGAATGAAGCTAGAGTTGATGATATCAATAAAAAAGTTTATTTTGTCAACTCTCATGTACACTGACAGCAGTTTGGTGTAGGATTTCATTTTCATTCAGAAATTGTTTTTAAATACCACCAATAATATATATATATATATATATATATATATATATATATATATATATATATATATATATATATATATATATATATATACATATACATATATATACACATATATATATACATATTTTTATATATATATAAAGGTAGCAAATAACACATTTAAAAATTTAAAATTTAAAAAATTTAAAAACATGCAAAATTTGGAAGGAGAAAAACGGCATACTCTAATCATTAAAAAAACTCAGTTTTCCAGCCAATGAGCTGAAAGCTGACAGACTGATATTCATCTCCGCTGTGTCGTGTGTGTTCAGGAGATCACGCTGACGGAGGGCAGTAAGGTTTTCGCCTCGTGGAAGAATCCTCCGCCTCCGGTCTACATTCAGTTCTACTTCTTCAACGTCACCAACCCCGAAGAGTTCGCCAAAGGAGAAGCCAAACCTCGTCTTACTGAAATGGGGCCGTACACCTTCAGGTACATCACACACACACACACACACACACACCCGCAGGGCCACATGGTTGGTTTTCATGAAATAATGATAAGTTTGTTTTTTGTTGCACACGTTGTTGGCTGTTTTTATAGCGTTGCACTGAGTAGCTCCGCCCACAGTCAAACCTCATTGGTCGAAAATATCTCCACACAACTGCATACCATCATGTCACGTTATGTTATTTTATACATTTTGATATAAAGTAGCAGTGGTGACAAATAAAAAGTCGTACATGCATACACCTATGGAAAAATGTGCTGTTATGTAGTAAAAACAAGAAATAAAAACAGGAAAAAATATAAAAAATATTTTTTCGGAAAATAATCGTAAAAATCGATTAGATTTTTTAAAATCTAATTAATCACATGATGTTTCAGTGTATTAATTTGATTAATCGCAACATGAACTGGACTTAAAAAATACTCACAAAAAAGATGATCTAAACAGCTAAAACGACGAGAAGACATTATGAACGGTAGCTCTACAATTATTTGATTTGATTTGACATGGAAATTATTACACCTTTTGTTCGTACAATGATTAGTCACCTTACCACCGGGGATTTGCTCAAAACTTTAATAACAGATGATAATATTTAGCTATTGATAACGAACAGCTTTGTTGACAACTCTTCAAAATGCCTTCTTTATGTTCTATAAAAGAAAGTAAGTCATTCAGGTTAATGATGACACAACTTATTTATTTCCGTTTAATGTTTTTTATTTATTTAAAGCACTTCGCAAACTGATTTCGGACAGGATTTCTGAGGCTTTCCATAAATCTGCTGCGCATATACACACAGGATTCAATTCTCGAAATATATTGGATTCAGAAAGCAACTTCCTGTCAGTGTTCTTTACTTTACAACAGCACAGTGCACAAATAAAAGCAGACCTTTATGATGCATTATTAATAAGACAGTAAGTGTTTAAAGTTGATTCTGCTGGTTGAGGTTGTTGAAGAGATTGCGCTCACACACACACTCACACACACACACACACACACACACACACTCAAACACACACACACACACACACGCACACACTCAAACACACTTAAACACACACACACACGCACACACTCTAACACACACACTCACACACACACACATACACTCTCACACACACTTACACTCACACACACTCACAAGCACACACACACACACTCAAACACACACACACACTCACACACACTCACACACACACTCAAACACACACACACACACACACTCAACACACACACACACA
>NW_025048699.1:577500-605000 GCF_018831695.1 Puntigrus tetrazona
GGTCGGTTGTTAACATTAAGTTTCCCCTATGTTTTTTTTTTTAAAGGTTAAAAAGTAATTTGTAAATAATATAAATCTATTAAAAAAAAAATAAAAAAAAAATATATATATATATATATATATATATATATATATATATATATATATATATATATATATATATAGTCTATTTATTATTTATTATATCATTTAAAATACATTTTTATTGTTTAATATCCTCTTTGTATGTTAAGTTTAAAGTTTTTTTTATGTCACTTTGACATTTTATTTGACTTTTAGTAACTTTTAAAATACTTTATCAAACGTATATATAATCTGTTCTTTTTATTTAACATCATTTCACATAATTTCTAATGACTTAAGAGTAATGTGGTTCAGTTTTATTTTCTGTGAATCTTTACTAAAAAAGTGCATACGCTTAATATAATTTCATACAATGCATTGTTATTTATTTCTTTAACATTTGGAATGTTTTTTTGGTATTTGGAGTATTTCGCTTCAGTTTCCTCTCAGCTGATGATGCATGGCGAGTGACGCACGCCGTTATTTCAGTACACCGTATAATATATGTTCTGTTCGCCCTTTGACCTTTCACCTGGAATCCAGCTGACCTGTCCGTCTCACCCCGGGCTCTATTTTCAGTGGGAACTCTGCCCTAAACCGCCCATCTTTGTTCAGTGCGGAAAGAATCCCACATGTTCTGCCGTCACACATGGTTTCTAGAGAACAGACTCGGACCTGGAATGATTTCAAGCTACTTTTAACCCAGTTGAGCGAGAGCGGCGGCCACTTGGCTTATTGTGCTGGCGGGGACAGCTGTCCTTGTCCTTTTCCATTGACTCCTCACCCGGATTTTTAAGGAAAAGGCAGCCGTAGGAGCGGCCTGTGTAACCTTTGTACACGATTTAATCAGGCTGGGGTCAGTCTGGAAAACTCATTTCCCCTGATCAGAATCAGCTCAAAACAAACACGCTTAATCTCGCTGCTCTTTTCCTGTGACTTAAAAGCAGGTTTCCGAATCCGTTCTTACTGATGAGCATCTGATTGTCAATACAGGCCCCGGGGTCGAAGGTGGTGTTCAGGGTGACATCTGGCAGGTTGATCTGAATCTGTTGTTGTGTGATGGCTCTCCTGCAGGTCCATCCACATGCGCTTCGAGAAGGAGGTGGAGGTGAAGGGTCTCCCGGCGTACCGCTTCACGCCGCCCCGGGCGGTGCTGGCCAGCGGCAAGAACAACCCCGAGAACGAGGGCTTCTGCCTGAACCCGAAGAACTGCTTCGACGACGGCGTGGTGGACGTGTCTGTGTGTCGGAAAGGTGCGCTGATGATGTGTATATGTGATTTAAACATGCATGAACATGTATATTATAGAATTGCGGTTGAATGCTTAAATGGATATTTGATTTGATTTCCTTTAATTGTTCGTTTAATTTCATGCTTTAATTATTGCGTTCTTACGCAGGTGGCTTAAAAAGTTTTAGGATGTTGGAATGCAGTTGCTAGGACGTTGCGAGTCTTTTCAGATGTTGCTATGCAGTTGCTAGGGTGTTTTAGGCTGTAGCTCTGCCGTTTTTTTACGCTGTTGTGATTGTTTTAGGCTGTTGCTACGCAGTTGTTAGGGCTTTCTGACTGATTTGGGCTGCTGCTCTGCAGTTTCTAGGCTGTTCTGAGTGTTTTAGGCTGTTGCTATGCGGTTGCTAAGGTGTTCAGAGAGATTTGGGCTGCTGTTCTTCAGTTTCTAGGCTGTTCTGAGTGTTTTAGGCTGTTGCTATGCAGTTGCTAAGGTGTTCAGAATGATTTGGGCTGCTGCTCTTCAGTTTCTAGGCTGTTCTGAGTGTGTTAGGCTGTTGCTATGCAGTTGCTAAGGTGTTCAGAGGGATTTGGGCTGCTGCTCTTCAGTTTCTAGGCTGTTCTGAGTGTGTTAGGCTGTTGCTATGCAGTTGCTAAGGTGTTCAGAGGGATTTGGGCTGCTGCTCTTCAGTTTCTAGGCTGTTCTGAGTGTGTTAGGCTGTTGCTATGCAGTTGCTAAGGTGTTCAGAATTATTTGGGCTGCTGCTCTTCAGTTTCTAGGCTGTTATGAGTGTTTTAGGCTGTTGCTATGCAGTTGGAAGGGCGTTCTGAAAGTTTTAGACTGTTGTATCACAGTTGCTTATGGTGATCGTGAAACCCTAAAGACATCCATTACATGATTTTGTGGTGTTATTTTTCATATTAATCGGGTCCATTTAGATCTAGAACACCGCACTTTTAATTCAGCATAAGCGGCGCAACAAATATAGACTAGTCTCTGAATTTTTTGTGACACTGCAATGTTAAAAAGTGTGGTTGTTTTTAGAAAAATATGAAGTTGCTGCTAATAATTCTGTAATGATTTTAGTAGTTTACTGTAACTGTTGACGGAGCTGAAGATTTGTGTGAAATGTGAACGCTGTGTGGAAATGCTGAAGTTGTGAGTCAGTAGATCTGACCTCTCCTCCTTCACTGAGGTCAAATCAGCATAAAATTGAACCAACGGTCTGAAACTCCCAAATTCATGCTCATCTGTGATTTGGGCTATTGTTATGCAGTTGCTAGGCTGTTCTGAGTGTTTAAGGCTGTTGCCATGCAGTTGCTAGGGCACTGCAGAACAAAAGCTCCAGTGGGCGTGGGTGGAGACGTGTAGGTTTAGGAGTGGAGATGGATGGGATCAGTCATCAAGTGGGTGGAGAAGGGTAGGTATATGTGAGGTGGGAGGAGTTGGATTAGATCTAAACTCGACCCTTGGGTCTTGTGTTCTGCGTTGAGGACCATCTCAGTGATTTTGTTTGTTGCTATGCAGTTGCTGTGGCGTTTTGTGAGCTTTTCTCTGTTGCTAAGGAGTTGTTAGTGCGTTCTAAAATGTTTGGGCTGTTGCTATGGAGTTGCTAGGGTATTTTAGACAGTTTTATTTCACTTTATTGCTCATTATCCTGTCTGCTGACCCACATACGCACACGCCTTACACACACAGACACACACCCACTCAGTCACCCGACTTGAGCACATTCCTCATCTGGTGCTGTGTGTTTTTTTATGTTAAATGCATGCCACAGTGTATGAAACGTTTTCCAAGACTGTTTTCGGTTTGAAGATATATTTTCAAATTTTTTTTTTTTTTTTTTTTTGCAGATCGAAATGTATTTGAATACTAGAGCCATGAAGTAAATCATGCACACACCGTAACAATAACCGCTGACCTTCCTCTGGGATCTGTTTTTGTTTTATAGTTTTCTGTCATGCTGTGCTCATGTGAGCTTCAGCACGTGATTACAATATTGCCAAAGCATTCAAGCGCTCGCATATTACAGGTGTATGAAATAACACACACACACACACACACACACACAGAGTGTGTTGCCAAACATGAGGGCTGGAAAACTCTCACCTCTGTCCCAGTAACGCAGGAGTCTAATTTCCCTGTGCTGAGAACAGAGGCGTTAAATCATCTAGGTTACTCGCGGTCACTTCTGATTGTTTTCGTGCTCAAGGTCGGAGTTCTCTCTGTCTTCTCATGGAACGATGTTTCTCTATAATGTCACGCTAAAATGAAGCTCTACGACTCTCTGGGGGCTCGTATAAGAGCAGGCCTTGTTAGGACAAAGCAAGGAGGAGACGTCATTTCTGCTGTTAGACGACAAAACATGAGTCTAGAGGACATCCCTTTATCTGACGAGGTCACGGACTCGTGAATGAAAGAAGCGTCTGAAACACGTGCTGTATGATGCTGAATGCTTCGCTCGTTGCTTTCAGTGGGTCAGTTATCATCCTGGCACTGAAAAGCATATTTTGCAGGAGGTCATGCATATGGTCATCTGGAGGATTAATCATATCACACACAGCAGAAATAGAGCATTTAGTATGTTGTTCTGAACACATGCACTCATGATAAAATGTTTGAGCTTGTTGTTCTATACTGCATGAAACATTCATTCTTAAAACACATTAAAAAAGCATTTATTTTTTTGTTTATTTCATAGGAACATTGCATGTTCATGAACATTAATTATATGTAAACACTGCATTTATATTCATATATATATTTTTTTAATAATTACATTTGATCTCTTCTGTCTTTCAGTCCCCAATATACAGTTAAAAAAAGTTTAAAACAGTAAGAGTGCGATCAAATTTATAAATATATAAATTTTTTGGAATAATAATGTTCAAAGAACCACCAGCATACAGTAAAAATTGTGAAATGTTACTATTTAAAATAGCTGTTTTTTAAACAGAAATATATTAAAGTCTTATTATTATGCTGCAAAATAATTTGTATATTAATTTGTACATCAGTTTATACAGTAATTACTACAAATTAATAATAATAATAATGTTTTACTGAGCATTTAATAATAATTTTTACTGTAATTTTCAGCACTGTATTGAAAATTGAACATCATGAAAATAATGTCACAGCGAACAAATTATTAATGGTACTTCAAAAACATCTGATTTTCCCTATACAGTATATAATTTTTGTAGTTAAAAAATAATTGTTTTGATTTTGATCAAACGTGCTGTGATTGTCGCCTCAGGTGCTCCTGTGGTCGTGTCGTTCCCTCACTTTCATCTGGGCGCCGAGAAGTACATCAAAGCCATCGATGGCATTTCTCCTGTGCACGAGCAGCACCAGACATTTCTGGATCTGAACCCTGTAAGATCTGCCGTGTTGTGATAAGACGCTTTGAAATTTTGATTTTCATGATCAGTGTCTCATTCTTTAATGTATTTTTTCCTGTCCGAAGTGTTTATGCGATGTAACTGGTTTGATTGCAATTAGGCTCAGATCTTTTTTTTGCTCAGACTATGGGAGTGCCTGTTCGTGCCATGAAACGAGCCCAGATCAACATTCATCTTGAGAGAGTGAGCGGCTTTCCGTGAGTGATTCTTATATTTAATCTTACTCTTCTGATAAACAGCTGAGAGCATGTTTAGTTGAAGCTCAAGGTCTTTGTCTTTTTGTTCTTTGTTTCCTCAGTTTGACCAGGAATCTCAACGGCACCATTTTTCCCATTGTGTTTCTGAATGAGGTTAGAGTCAGAAGTGGATGATTTAGTGACCAACGGTTTTATCTCTATATCTATAAAACCGCTGAATGTTTTTCTGCAGTCGGTGGTGATTGACGATGCTTCGGCCGCAAGGATTCAGAAGCTGCTGCAGATCGTGACTCTGGTCTCTCATTTCCCGCTCATTCTTGTGGGTCTGGGAGTCATTCTGCTGCTCATCTGCATCATCCTCGTCATCCGCTTCTATCAGAACAAGGTAATACAACCACACAATAAAAACCAGAACACCATAACAACCACTTAGAAACTTTGGTCTTCTTATTTCCCCATACATAACCTTCTAAGAGTTCTCTCGTAACACCCTAGTAACTGTTCAGAACACAATAACAACCACTTAGCAACACCCATAGCAACATTACTTTTCTTATAGCTAAGGGGTTGTCTAGTAACATCCTAAAAACCACATAGCAAGTCTGTAGCAAGTCTGGCCTTCCTAATTCTCTACATCAATCTGCAAACACCCAGAAAATCATACCAACTGCTTACCAACACCCTAGCAACATTAATCGTATTTCCCCAGAAACACCTTAACAACTGTGTACTAACACCCTAACAACCACCTAGTAACACCCTAGCAACTTCGGCCTTCTTATTTCTCTTAAAAACACCCTAAGAGCTCTCTAGTAACACCATAGCAACCACCAAGAACACCCTAACAACTGCCTAATAAGCGTCCAGGACAACCTAACAACCACTGTACCACTGTAGCAAGTCTGGTCTTGCCATTTCCTTAGTACACCCTACAACCACCTAGTAACATGGTAGCAAATGCCCAGAACAACATAATCACTTAGCAACACCCTAGTAACAATAATCCCCAGAACACCCTTACAATCGACCAGCAACAGCCTAACAGCCACCCAGCAATGTTGGTCTTATTTCCACAGTAACACCCTAAGAACTCTTGTAACACCCCGCAACTGCCTAATAACACAATATTAACTACCCCAAACACCCTAGTAACCATTCAGAACACACTAAAAACCAGCAACAACCTAGCATCTTTGGTCTTCTTATTTCCCCAGAACACCCTGGTAGCAAATCAGAACTCCCTAGAAACCAGTCACAACACATTAACTGCCCAGCAACATGCTTGCAACTCTGATCTTTTCATTTTAAGGCCCCAGTAATTAGTAATACTCAGTTACAGCTCCGCTATCAGTTTAGCTACTTCTCTGGATATATGTCTTTTTCGGTGCAATGCCGCCCTCTGGGGTCAGGTATGACTGAAACCGACAACTTTATAGTGCTAATGGCCAGTCCATCCTTTTGGGGAAAATTTTTGTCTATTTATTTATATTTTAACATTTATGTATATATAAGTATCAGTTCAGACAACTTAACCATTTTAAAGGTATCAATTTCACACCATTACCCAACCCTACTAGTAACACCCTACAAACTACCCAGAACATAAAACCATCCACTCAGCGAACGCTAGCAACACCTTAGCAAAAAACAAGCACACGATAGAAAATGTCTTTGCTCTCACACATAACGCCTTAACAACCACTTCCAACTTACAGCTATTTATACATCACAAATTATGTGTGTGTGTGTGTGTGAAAGTTGAGACTTTTCCCACCAAAGTTTGAGCCGAACCACAGAAATGTCAGCTCGGTTCACACGCACTAAAACTGCTGTCAAACCATTCCATGAATATTTCTGAGTGTGTTTTGCGTGGGTTTGTTGTGGAAGCTGGAGATCAGCTTTTATGAATCGTTCCCCTCACTCACATGAGAGAAAACCAATGGATGTTTGGAGCTTGAGAAAATCAGCCCGTGCTGAGATGAAACTAATATGATTATATGTAACTCAGTCAACACCCAGCTAATAAAAATATGTTCCGAAATTGTTTTCAAGTGTTCCCATTATTTTATGATAACATTGGTTCTTAATATTCACAATGTAAAAGCTTTAAGAGTATTTCTGTCTAGGTTATATATATATATATATATATATATATATATATATATATATATATATATATATATATATATATATATATATATATATATATATATATTTTATGCAAATATAAGAAAACATTAAATTTTATAATTTTGCATATATTCTGGAAATGTTTTCTGAATGGCTGTTAATGTTTAGATGAACAACTGACTGAAACCAGTTGAATACACTATATAAAGTAAAGCAGGCTGGAGTGACTGTGTTCTTCTGCTTGTGGTTTATATGAATGATTTTATTTCCTGTCGTAACTCATGCTTTGCTGAAGTGACTAACTGCCACATTCTGCTCTCGTGATTACTTAACTAACCTAGTTACATTCTGTGCTGTGGTTGCTTACTAACATCTTGGCTTGTTTGTTCTCTAACCTGATGAACATCATGTTGTGCTGATCTGCTTTTGTTCAGACTGAAGTGAAGCGCTTTGATTTCGCCGAGGCTTTCCGCCGTTCTCCTGTAAGTTCAGCACTCACTAACCATCAGGCTCACTGCTTCAGGTCTGTTTTCACACATTTAACGATTCCTGATTCTCAGGAAATGATCCTAGGCGAACCCTAATGGGCTCATATGTTGCGATTTCGAATTTTCCGTTCTCTTTAGACCGTTACAAGCTCTTGGTGTATACAGAAGATCTGTAAAGCTGCAAAGTCTAAAACCGAACAGATATTCTTTATAAAACCTCTGACCTGCCCGCACCCCCCTAAAACGACTCCTTTAAACGCGACTCCACTTTGTGATGTCACAAAGTGTGGGTGTGTTTAAATGAGCTGTTTTACAAGCCGTGTTTTTATAACACCGCGCAAAAATTAACTCAAAGAAAGAAGGCGGAGCTGTTATTCTGTCTGTAGTGTTGCCGAGGGCGCCATGTTCTGGAGACGCTGCGCTTCTTTGTCAAAGTGAAACTACTTTATGTGTGCTTCGAAAAGATTTTGAGCCGTGAAGCTTTTTGCTTATAGTTTCTCAGATCACGAATGTAGTGTCATGTTTACGAGGCATGATGCAACATGATAATCAGTCATGATAATCAGTAATTATGTCTCCGCTGGATGCAGTAAACGCCTCCTTTGTAATTAGTTTATTGTCTTGGTGTCGTAGCGACATAGAGACTCGGCATCACGTCACGTAACCTTCCCGCCAAACATTTGCGGAATTTGGCCAGTCGCAACGCACTGGATAGCAGCCAATCAGAGCACACCTCGCTTTAGAACAATGAGCTTTGTACCAACCGCCTTGTTTCAGGAAGACGGGGGCTAGAGGAGAAACGGTAATGTACAGTATGTGTTTTTTGAAAGCTAAACCGCATAAACACATTGCATTACACCAAATAATGTTCTTTGTAGCAACGTCATACGAGCCCTTAAAAGCGATGCGAGTCACTTTAGAAAATGCATGAATAAAAATGAAATAAATGCAACAAAAAACATTGAAATGCACTACATAGAATCTTTTAATCATATAAATGGTTTGTGGCTTCACTTTGTGCTCTGGATTATTAGATTAACTAGGATTTAGATGTAAATGTGATCTCCCTCATATTGTTTGGTTATTACAGAAATGTAATATATGATATTATTGCTCTGTCAGGAGTGATATTGCCATATATGTTGCCTAAAAGGCGTTTTTTACAGGCTCTGGGT
The DNA here is from genome assembly GCF_018831695.1 of Puntigrus tetrazona. Lineage (NCBI taxonomy): Eukaryota > Metazoa > Chordata > Actinopteri > Cypriniformes > Cyprinidae > Puntigrus > Puntigrus tetrazona. The sequence goes on from NW_025048699.1 coordinate 586,189, forward strand.
AGATGAAGATATAAAAAATATGTAAAATTCCCATAGTAAAACGTACATATGTTAATAATGTCTATACAGTTATTTTATGTCAACAATATATATTTTATTTTCATATGCAACTTCTTTAAAACAAACTGTTTTTGCAAGGCTTTTCTTAATGCATGTCTCTTATTTATATTTACTTATACTTATATAATATCATCATGTTACATCAGATTTTATAATTAATGATGAATATTTTGTAGTACATGCCCAAAAATCTATTACACACATAAACATAATTTTTTTATTTTATTTTAATATGTTTCTAAAATGTTTCCTACGTTTTTGCTTTATATGGAAAGAATATTTGAGAGAATATTTAAGAGTCACTTATTGATTTATAAGAACGAGTGTATCCCAAGTGCACTCCAGTGGTCAACTATGACAAAAATAAAATAAAATCTGCAACAAAAAAACTGAATTTAGTCTCCTCTGAGTCAGATCTGAAATCCAGGTATGAAAATATACATGCATTTACGAGATGTGTGAAGCAGGTTTAACTCGCTTCAGCTTGAATTCAATCTGTAATGCTTGCAAACCAGGACTAACGCATGCTATACTCAAAAATAAGGGAATTTGTGTATTATAAGTGTATGTCGTACTCATAATATGCACACGTACTAATTCGGTCTTATTGTCTTCTTTGTCTTTCTTGAAGCCGTCTGCGAAGAAAGACACGTCATACGTTCCTGTGAGCGGCAAAGTGGACGATCAAGACGAGAAAAACGGCACTTATATCGGCATGACGCCCGTGGACAAGTCTTAAACAGCTGTGTGTGTGTGTGTGAGTGTGTGTGTGTGTGTGTGTGTGTGTCTCACAGATGCTGTCACTCTCAGTAGAGCGGTGTGTGTGTGTGTCAGTCGTAATGATTCACACACTGGCTCCTCCTCAGGACTCGTGCCGTCTGATGAAAGACTGAAGAACACACACACTTCAGGCTCAATCAGACTCGGTTTCCGTTCATATTTAAGCACTTTGAGTGACATTAAAGCTGCTGTCGGTGATTGTTTAGGAGCTTCACGCGTGTTAGAGATCATTTCACACTCGAATCTGACCCCTGCGTCCGATCCCTTCACGTGTTTGAATCCAATGTGAAATCTGGCTTACGTCGTTTTAACATATAAACTTAATGCGATGCATACGTAACGGTTTTTAAAAAAACGCCATAGTAATAATTCATTATCTGCATTTATTTGATTTTGCTTTAAGTAATCATAATTACTAAATTACATTTATTCAGTTCAAATGTGACTATAGCTGCGGAACAAGCCATGGTCGATTAGGTCAAATGCACAAGATTTAAACAAGCTGGATTTATAGATGTTAAATATATAAAGCTGGTTATTTGTGCATTTAGAACACCTTCTGTTTATTAGTGTTATCGCATAAGATGGACAAACGTGTATCATTTTAAGTTTTGGTAAAACTGGGTAATTCAAATTTTAAATGCAAATTGTATAAATTGTAAAATTGTATTAATTTTAGGGCTGTTTTTAGCCAATCAGAAACGCTGTCAGTCATTTTGCATGGATTGGTGGGCGGGGTTTGATGCAGGGGCTGTCTTAGTGGGTGGAGTTTAGCGTAAAAGGTGTGTGTGTCTTTTAGTGTGTGTGTCTGTGTGTGTGTGTGTGTGTCACTGGGCGGAGTTTGACAGAGGGCGCGCGTCCTATTGGGTGGAGTTTCTCAAATGGGGTCATGCATGTCATTTAGTGGGCGGGGTTTCGCACAGAAGGCTTGTTTTTTAGTGGCCGTGGTCAACGTGTGTGCGCTCCTGAAATCACTCGCAGCACCTTTAACAACCAGACACCTCGTAAAAGGCCAAACAAAACCACTTCATATTCGTTTTACCAAATGGTCCGTTCACGCAGGACGCGCTCCTGTATTTAAACACCTGAAGAGTTAACGTCCTGAGTGAACGGCCCACACGTGCCTTTAGTCACGAAACATTGCCTTGTTTTATTTCAGTCGAGAGCTGACATCACGACACTGTGCCTTGATTTCAAAATCGTAAAATACTGAAGTTGAGATTTAATAATTCAGTATTTGTTGATCTAATGTTGGGGAACATATACACTACCAGTCAAAAGTTATTAGTCTCACTAAGTGTGCATTTATTTGATCCAAAGTACAGCAGAAAAATAAATATTTGTATGATTTGAAATCATAAAATCTTCTAATAATTTATTATTATTATTATGAAGAATATGTTGAAAACAGTGGAATTCAGAAGAACGGCATTTATCTAAAATAGAATTTGTAACATGAATGTCTCTATCATTGGTTTAATAATAATAATAATTATTATTATGATGTTTTCTGAGCAGCAAAACAGAATATTAGAATGATTTGTGAGGGTTTATGTGACAATGAATGAACTCGTTTTTGAAATCACAGGAATAAATGACATTATATTTAAAATATATTCAAAGAGACATTATTGGATCGAATAAATGCAGGCTTTAAAAAGCATGAAAAATCAAAGTGTTCAGAAATGTTTGTCTGGGAGTAATCTGTAGATATGATCTTTGACCCTTAAACACTGAACGCAGACGCAGATCCTCTTCTTAGTATTATTAGATTACGGGATTGCAATGAGATTGCAGTTCTTTTAGTGTTACTGAACTAATATTTCAGGAGGTTTTCTGGAATACGAGCAGAAGTATTTTCAGTTTGTATATTTTCGCGGACAGGATCACACTCTTGTTTTGACATGTTACTGTTTAATGTGTTTGTACTGGCTTTTCTTAAACTAGACGCTTCGGTGCATAACGTAATAACCCCTTATCATAACTCAAGTATTATCGTATTGCACTAAAATACACGATATTAAACATAATTCTGATGCTGCACGTTTTAACGCACTGTGTTTTTTTTGGAGACGGTCACTGGTTTCGAACTCTGAGCCATTTTATTTGAATTTTATGATTTCTTTAATGTTGCTGTATTGATGTGCCACACGCGATTGAGATCAATGGAATATTGCACTCGGTAAGTTTGATTCGCTCGGATGTCGATGGGAAAACAAAAGATGTTTGAGTTGAAATGACAGTATTTGAGACTGAATGTAATGCGGTTTAAAAGCCTTTGGTGTTAAATGATGCAGAAACTCGCCTTCATCAGTGAATAAACTACAAAACTCAGTGGCCTTCCGTCTTTCAACACAGACTGTTTAATGTCTTCTGCATCTCTTAGATTTCTATATTCAGACTGCACAAATAATTGTACAGTTTTGTATATAAATGATGCTTTTTTTTCTCCTGTGGATTTATAAGAAAATACAATAAAAAGTCTTTTTGAAAGGCACTTCTTGGTCAGTTTGTTTTCTATTCTATGTGTTATTCTATTTATAACGTTTTAATTCTTCTTATCTATTTATTTATTTTTGTTTGTTTGTTTTTGTAAAACATAAACAGTACATTTTAAATCAATTGGTTTTAATAGTCATATAACTGAATTAACTTGAACACATTAAATAATAACTATAATAATACTATAACTACAAAAACTAATGTTTATCGGTTAATGTTTATAACTGTATACATCCTTTTTATTTTATTTTGTTTTATTTAAATTACATTTTTTGTTTATTTTATTTTAGTTTTATTTTAGTTTGTTTTATTTTCTTTTATTTTGTTTAATTTTATTTATTATTTTATTTTAGTTTGTTTTATTTTATTTTTTTCATTTTTATTTCATTTTATTATGTCTTTGCTCCTCCCCGCCGCTGGGTGGCGCCAGCATCATCAAAGCGGCGTCAGCGGGCGTCACTCTGACGTCACGCCAGAAACGCAGCGTCGTTCCGCGTCACGCGACACAGTTCAGCTCCCACAGGAAAAAAGGTGAGTTTTACGCGGATTTGCTGCGTTGTACCGCATTTTTAAATTAAATATGTGATCTTCCCCTCTCGTATATGACAGGAACCTAAGTATAAAGCGCGTGTGTCTGTTTCTAGATCATATTTGTGAACGTAAACAGGAAGAGAGCCGCTGTCGTCGAGCTAACAGACTGAGCTAGCCGAGTTAATCACATGTAATTATGATATTTAAAGTGATTGTGAGGATTCAGATAAAAATCCGGCCTGGTTTTATACGTCAGGGAGTATAATAAAAACACTAGAAGCTTATGTACTGCTCCTGCTGCTATGTTTTTGCCACGTTAGAGCTATGTAAATATTCTACTAATATATATATATATATACACACACACACACAGTACAGGGAATACATGTTATATATAGTACAGGGAATACATTTTATATGAAATAAAATAGTATATATATAATGTATACTGTTGTTTTGTGTTCAGTCTGCTGTCAGAGATGGTGTGTATTCCCTGCATCGTTATTCCTGTGCTGCTGTGGGTTTATAAGCGCTTCCTGGAGCCCATCATCTATCCTCTCATCTCTCCCTTCATCAGCCGCTTCTGGAGGAAAGCAGCTGTGCAGGAGACCCAGAAACACCACGACACCGTAAACACCAATACACTATCACCAGCGCTGTCGGGTTATTAATACAAGCTTCTGTTTACATAATGCATGTGTGCTGTGTGTATATAAATACAAACACGTGCATGTTAGGTTTACATATTAGATGTATTTGCATATAAAATCTAAATGTCTGTATAAGTAAATATCTTCTAAATATATTCAGTATGCCTGTGTAATTATGTATACATATTAAATAAACCGTATTATTTCAATTATATATATATATATATATATATATATATATATATATATATATATATATATATATATATATATTATATATATATATATATTATATGATTATAAATGATAATAATATTTGATATTACTTCAAAAAAGCAGCTGGTCTATAGTCGGTGTTACTGAGTAAAAATAGATTTTTTATCTCTCTTTTATAAAAATATACGTATTATTAATTGTAATACGCTCATATAGATATCAGTTACAGGTAATATCTGATACATTAAATAGTAATACAGTCATTTTCACAGAATGATTAAGCTAAAAACGAAACCTCTCTGATCATTTACTCTCACGTCATTGTAGTTATTGATTGATTTTTGCAGCGAGTTTCTGCTGATTGCTGTCTTTCAGGCTGAATGTAATGGAACGGCGAACGGATCTACAGCCAACGGCCCGAAGACGGTGGCTGATAAGAAAGCCGACTGACAGATCTCACGTCCCTGCAATCGTCTGACTCCCGTTTTAAAATGTAGATATTTTAAATTGTCAACTAATATATGGACACGCGCTCGGATCCTGTCTCGTTGCTTACATCATATACATTAATATGTTCAATAAAAGTGAATGTAGTAGATTTTGTTTTTGTCATTCCGTGATCATTTTTAACTTCTTCCACTCAGAGCTGACTTTCTGTGTGTAACTTATGATGCTTCATTTAAAATAAACGCTGAATTATTTTACTTGCGGCTGTTTTTTGAATTTTTTTGAAGGCTTTCGATGGTGAATTATTTTAAAGACAAATAAAATGCTATGGCTCCGATTAAAACTACATATCAGGAAACTAAATATACACTAAGAAAAGTCTGAAGAATGAAGACAAGGATGCTGAAAATTCAGGATTAATCACAAAAAAAAAAAAATATTTTAAAGCACATTAAAATAAAAAACCTGCATTTTTAAATTGCAATACTATTTCACAATATTTTTTTTTCTTTATTTTTGTTTAAATAAATGCCTTGATGAGAAGAAGAGACTTTTTTGACAACAATTAAAAATTGTACTGATCCCAAACATTTAAACAGTGGTGTACAGCTTTTTAATAACAAATACAGTAATATAAAGAAATGTGCAAAAATTTATTATAAATTTTACTTATTAAAGTATGACTTGCATGTTTACCTATGTCTCAATATATATATATATATATAATTATTTAGAAATGTTACACTGTGTATTATCATACATTTTAGCTATTTATAATTATATCTATTACATCGTCTTCTATGGCTCTGTGTTTATTATTATCATTACCACTAATATTATTATTATGAGTGGTAATGTTAATGCATGCAGTTGCTCACTCTCGCCGGCAGGAGGCGCCGGAGTTCTGAACTTCGAACCGAACGCGTTTATTCTAACTGTGAGGAACTGACGTTTTACGCCAACAAGTTACGTTACGTCACGAATATCAGAAACCGAGCGGGACCGAGAGCACGAGACACACTTGTTGTGATGCCAGCAACTTCCTTTTCGTGATGCTAATCAACTGTTGGCTCCGAAATAGAATTATTTAGTGGTTCGTGAGTGTTGTAAAGCTAAAACAAAAAGTATTATATATATATTTGTTTTAGCTTTTATATATATATATATATATATATATATATATATATATATATATATATATATATATATATATATATATATATATATATATAAAATTAGGGTTATATGGAAATTATTTGTAAAAACCGTTTCTATCAGTCCGATTTCCGTTAACCGCAGTGTATTGTGGGCCACGGTGCGCCCCCTTCAGGCGGGATCGGACATAAGCGCGCGGTTAAATGCCGTTCCCGTTCTAAAGCGTTCAGAAGCAGCGAGCAGATCGGGGATAAATAAGAGACTAAAGATGGCGACGGTGGAGGATTCATGGGACAAATTCGGATCCAAAACTTCAGAGTCCTGCGATCCGGTCGCGCAGTGAGAGCCGCGAAACCCCGCGACACCGAACCGACTCCCGGTCCCGCTCCCGCTCCCGTGGCTCCGTTACAGGGCTTCTCTTCTACACTTTCTCGCTCGCGGTGGCAGATAAAGCGGTTTTTGGATTCAGATCGTCCGAACTGACACCGGATCCCGCTGATATGATCCCGGACTGAACGCGAACCGAGTCCGTGTCGAACTGTAGTCTGGTTCTGGTGAATGGAGGCCGCTGGAGGGAGTCTGTCCGCCCCGGTGTCGCATTGATTTGGGTCGGAACCGGATCGTGATGTATTTTCTGAGCGGCTGGCCGCGGAGGCTCCTCTGCCCGCTCCGGAGCAGCGAGCGGCCCTTCCTGATCGAGCCCAGCGCGCAACGCTTCTACCTGGCGGTGCTGTCCGAGACCCAGATCAGCATCTGGTTCAGCAGGGTAAGAAACCCCCCAAACGGTGCTTCGAGTCATTAAATGTTTAAATGATGAAGGTTTTGGGTTCGAGTCCCAATGTCGAGCTCCCTCCGAATCAGACCATTGCGTCTTTAAAGGTGAGCTGATGTGGCTTAGTGGTTAAAGGGCAGGAAGGGATTGATGGATGATGTGGTTTAGCGGTAAAGATTCGAACAGAAGAATACGCGATTCAAAAGAATCGACTTTAAACCAGCTGGTTAAGAGTCGGGCGTTTCAGCAATACGGTTAATCCTACAGGGTTTAGTGGTTAAAAACTAAGAACTTTCAGCACCTGGTTAATCTAGGTAAACGCTTTATAAACTTCTGCAAGACCAGGACTTTAAGGCCTGGTTTCACGGACGGGGGTTTAGGTTAAACCAGGATTAGGCAATAGTCCAATTAGAACATATTAAAGTAGTTTTTATAAACACTCCTTAGTAAACAACTCTACTGGTGTTCATCTAGAGACTAAACCGAGTCTCTAATGCATCTTAAGGCCAGTTAGTGCAAGTTACTATCAGTTGAAACCGTTTAAACTTGATTTCAGTCTGGGACTAAGCTCAACCCTTGTCTGCGAAAGCGGAAGTGTTTTAATTGTTAAACGCAGGATGCTGTGGTTTAGTGGTCCGTGATGAGGCTTGACAAGATTCAAGAATGGTCGATCGGGATTAAACTTGCTTTATACCAGCTGGTTAAGGGCTCAAGCGTTTCTCGACCGGTTTAAATGGTTCAAAACGAAGAATCTAGTTAATCTAGTTAAACAAAGACTAGGTCCGTTTTCCTTTTTAAGCGCGGGGTGTTTTCTTTGCTGGTGAAACCCCTGAATATTTGAATCCTGCGTCGTTTACTAGCGTTATCTAGTGGCTTAGTGGTTAACGACCAAGAGATGACCGCTTTCAGCATCTGAGTAATCCATTTAAGTGCCTGGTTAAAAATAATACCAGCGTTAAGGGTCTGCGTTTTTTAGTGGTTAGTCATCTTAACTGGTCTGGATTAAAAATGCCTCCCAACTAATAATTTAATACTTAATCCGTTCATACTTTTTAGCATTTGAAATGCATTTGGAGTATATCGATTAAAAACCGAATGGATACTAAATGCTAAAACCATAACGTGCCGTGGCGCCATTGATTTTCTGTGTTATTGACAGCCGCCGTGTTTGAACGTTGTCGCTCAGCGGTCAAAGTACAGACGTTCCCCCAGAGTTCACAGCACCTCGTTTGAGTTCGTGCACGACTTGAACGTGTGAAGGTTTGTTTCTGGAGACTCTTGAGGCGACGTTTGATGTTCTAGACTCTCAGAAGGGCTCCCGAGGGCCCCGGGGTTGCATTCAGGAGGCGGCATGCGTCCTTCCTTGGCGCCCGTCGTTTCTTTTAACCCCCGAGATCGAGCTCCGAGCAGATCTGCTCTTCACTGACAGCTCGGCTTGGTTTAGAAAGCGCCGAGTTTAAAGGAACGGCCCGAGATCTAATGCACGTCCCAGTTAGCCGAAAATGCGCTTCCTCTCAGGCCGTTCACGATTGGATCTGGAGAGATGTGTCCGCATCGGCGTCTATCGTCTATTGCTGAGACACTGATGCATTTCAAATTTTAGACGCAAATTCATTTTTTAGTTTTTTTTTTTTTATACAATGTACGTCCACGGTTACATGACCTCGAGCACCTCGTGTTCGTCGAGAGCGTCGGCTGTTTTCATCATGTTTTCATACAGTGCTCATTGTTTAGTGTTCGGTTGCCGGGTAAATCAGTTTGACTTCAGTACGGTCTGTACACAGATTTTCAGACTTTTTGCCGCTCACATAGTCAGTCTGTCTGGGAATATATTTCCAGGTGATCCTTTGCACTTCCTGTCCAACAGGAAGTGCCCCCCCACGTACTTCCTGCAATTTAATGGCAGGTTGTCCTGTAGTGAGTGTGTGGCATCTCAGACGATCTGAAGGGGAAAAGAAGTGTGTGTGTGTGTGTGTGTGTGTGTGTGTGTGTGTGTGTGTGTGTGTGTATAAAGAATACTCTTCCTCTCACTCTTCCCCACACACACACACACACACATACACACACTCGTCAGAAGTGCTGAGATCATGCATATCAAAGCGTCTGGTCTTGACACGTCCGTGCATATGCACACACACACACACACACACACACACACACACACACACACACACACTCATCTCAAAGCGTCTTTATCACCGAGCTGACACCTGGTTTGATTCCTGTGATCTCTCTTCTGTTCTTCCTGTCGCTGTGAGATCACAGAGCCGCACATTTCACATCACACACATCTGTTTAGTCGCTAATGACAGAAACGAGATTTAAAGGGAACGTTCAGCCAAATAATAAAAAAATCATTTTGACATTCCCCTCCCTTTTTTAAAAAAATTGCAAACCTGAATGAATTTCATTGTTTTGTGAAGCAGGGTATATTTTAAACCACTCGGAACCCTGTTAACTTTCATTATACGAGCAGGAACGCAGCAGGAAGAATGAACTTTCCCTCTAAACAAATCAGTAGAGAAGACTTATTTTGACTAATTTATCCGTCTAGAGATCAGATTTTTGGTTTTAAGTGACTTTGGATAAATCCGTCTGCTAAAAGGGAATGTGAACCGGCACACACAACGTTATTGAGCTGCATGTTTAATATAAAGGTTTATGTACAGTACAGTACAGTACTCTAGTGTCATGGAGCTTTTCTTCTTGGTTTCTTCTGCTTTCTGGCATTTAGTTGATAATGATATTTAGGCGATGTTTTGTCGTTCAGAGACGCAGCGTGACTCTGTTGAAGCTTTGTTTGAAACCGTCCTCGTACTCGAACTATATCGAAAACGGACATTGTTTAAAACATAAATATGTTGAACTGTTCGTTAATTGAATACCTGTTCGGGAAATGTGTTTGTGGCCATTGGATGTGATTTTAGAAAAGAAAATTTGCTAATTTTCATACGTTCATATTTAGATTCGTTCTACACATGGGTTTGTCCTGAGAATTTGAGATCTATATGTAAACGCGCTTCAGAGCGAGGAGGTTCAAGATCACGCCACAGTAGTGAAACGAAACCCGTGCGTGACGCTGTGAGATCGTATATCATCTGTTGTGTGTAGGGAACCGTAAGATGAGGACTAGAGGTGGGCCCAATCTGAACAATAACCGTAATGATAACCTACAGCTGTTTAATTAAACCATCATCGAGATCGCTCGTCAACTTTTGACCAATCATGTGCGTGGGGCGGGGCTATGTGCTTGACTGACCAATGACAGACGGCCATCGTTAATTTTGTTAATGTTCTTTCCTCATTTTCGACTGCGTTTCAGTCATTTCCGCCAATTAATTCTGCGTCTGCATTCGCCCTGTGACTCTGTGCATTACGTTTAAATGATTTTTCTGTCTTTGCTGTTGCTTTCATCAAGGTTTAGGGGCGTTTTAAAGCGTCTGAGGATGATGTGACCTCTGCAGAGCCGAGAACTCATTTGTCTGATGAGCTGCTGGGTCGAATAATTAACTTAAAAATAGATCCTTTAATGTGCCGCGACACTGAATCTGGGTGATTTTTATTAGAGAGATGTGCTCACATGTACTTGACGGCCAAAACACATGTGCACAGATGAGGAATGTGATGATGATGATGATGATGATGAAGAGAGCAGGATAGTGGTTGGAGTAAATCAATCACAGATAATTCACAGCAGAGCAACACGAGGACAGTGACGGATCGATTCGGATGACTTTTATGAGAATTTAGGCAAGAAACTGAAGATAAAACCATTGCTTTTTCATGCAGCTGTATGTATATATTTTTTCCAGACTACTGTAAAACACATTGAAGTGTTAATTATATTGCACTCTATGTATTTGTGTTTTATTCACACACCTATACCTCTATATTCTTAAGGCTAATTCATATTTCTATTTTTATCCATTCGAACAGATCTATACAACATTATTTCTCAATACATGGTGAAATGTCCGTTTATAGTATTTTCTGATTCATAAAAGAGATCAGGAAATGCTTTTTTCGCTGTAATGGAAAAAAACGTGAACTTTGCATTTTTCAGTGTTTTGATTTGTTTTAGAAATATATGCAAATTGCAACACATTTATTATGTAATGACTCATGTGCCTCTTACACATGACATTTCAGAAAACTTCAGAAAAGTGTTTTTTTGTATTTATTTTTTTATACTCCAGAAGCTCACATTCTTTCTAAAACCTTTTGAGCTAATCATCACAAATGAATAGATAATAGATCGTGTAAAATAATAGAACATTTCGCCCAGACAGTTTGTCAGGGTTAGTAAGACACTGATCACACTACACAGTTTTAATAGTGATAGATGGGCATTTAATGTTAATTACTAAACAGTGTGTGTGTGTCTGCTGGGTGTCCATTATGTATTTACTGTAAATGGTTTATTACATTAATTTTTCAAAAGCTGTTGAATGTTTCTCCGGAGATGAACACGGTCCAGTTTTTTTTATTATTGCACTTCACAGTAGTTGTTTCAAAGCGGCTTTATAGAAAGTGCAGTTTTGAAATATTATGTGAAGCTGAAATGATTCTAGGGCTGAAAAATGATTAATTGCATTCAGCATAAGTGTATTCAGCATAGAAATGCACAAATAATTTTTTTTTATTTTAAAAATGAATTTATACTTCTATCTATATATATATATATATATATATATATATATATATATATATATATATATATATATATATATATATATATATATATATATATATATATATATATATATATTTTTTTTTTTTTTTTTTTTTTCCTTCCATATTTTAACATGGTTTTCCTTAATATATACCTGTTTTGCGGCCCTAAGTACTGCAGATGATATTATGCGCTGCACCTGTGGCCTTCTTTCACATGTATGTTGATTTATATCATAAGACATGAAATAACATGTTCTCCGTGTGATTCAGATCTCGACTGAATGTTAAAACGGAGTTCAGTTCATCTGCTGTTTGAACAACAGTAATGGAAAGGAGTGCAATGGGTTCGGCACGCACGCGATTCACAGATGAACTGTTCAGGTTAGGGTTAGATGGGTGCATATAGGCGTTCTAGTAAACACAGTAGGTTATTTCTTAACTTGCACATCTGGCCAAAAAAAGAACGCGAGTCAGTCCATGCATTTATAGATGGCAGCCTAGAAATACACCACAGCTTTAACATTTAATCAGACTGTGCATGAAGAGACAGGGGCTGAACGATCGGCTAAAAACTTTGTGTCGGTTGTCTACAGTTTTGCAGAATAGCTTAACTTAAATAAGAAAACATTCAAGACTGAAATGTGCTGGCCAACACTCGTGTTGACTCTGAAGCCTGGCTGACCTTTCGTGACCCCTGAATAAAACTCTCCTCTTTCCTGAGGAGAGACCTTCTCGCACACACGCTAAAGGTAAACGCAGCGTGATTTTGTGACGATCGTGTTAGATTTTCACGAGGTGTGTGTGTGTGTGTGTGTGTGTGTGTTGAGGTTTCCAGCTCCCCTTTGGCTGAATGAAACCAGCACTTTGCTTCCATTTTTGGGTGTTTTTCTTTGTGGCCAAGAGCTGCTCTCTTCCGCACATCCGTCTCTCGTTTCTCCTGATCTGTTTCCCTGCTGCTCTTCATTCCACTGGGAGAATGTTGTCGGTATCTTTTTTTATTTTATTTTTTTTAATTTGTAAAAAACACAGAAATGCACATTGAATGACATGAAACTTTTTATTAAAGGAATATTCTGGGTTATTCTCAATGCCGTGTGCTAATCTAATGTGTTTGCTGCAGCCGAGTTAGTTCCTGTCATTTGTGCCGTTCACAACACTTTCACTTCCTTTCTTCCGACCCATTTTAGTTTCTAACCTTTTTCTATTTACTGAAAGGTAGTTGTGCTTGTTAAGGTATTCTGAGAGCTTTTATAGCACATTTAAAATGCCCCTATTTTGGGTAATAAAAGGTTCATATTTTGGTTTTGAGAGTCCCCAATAACAGGTCGACACGCATGCAAGGTCATGCAAGTTTATTTTTGCCTTATAGTCATTTTTTTCAAACCTTTCCTTTGCGTGTCGCTGATCTGCGGTTGGATCGTGTCTGTAATGCGTGATAAAGCAGCATTCGTGAGCTCTTTGTGTACAGCGTTACCGGGCAACGGCTCAAAGCAGCACCTAGTGGCGACGAAGAAACTAGCATTTTCTTTCAGACGAAGCTTTCAAGTTTTCCTAGGCCTGTGCGAGCAATAAGTGGACAGGCAGAATGCTAATATTTCATGTGGACGTCAACATTTCAGAGATTTAATACAGACTTTAAACTTTGCATGATATTTTCGTTCACTTAGAGCTGTGTTACACCCTGCCTTAAATTATAATTTTCAAAAATACAGTCCGTTTCTTGTAATCGCACACGTGTCTGCCGCTTTACATTCCTGAACTCCTTATAGCGGGATGTATTCTGATTGGCCGTCGCCATTTATATCATTTGTCAGCAAGACGAGATCTATAATTTATAATTATAAGGCTATAATTTTTTTTCTTATGTGCAGCTTGTTATTGAAGCGCTGTTCTTCATCCGAAGGACAGAGTAGAACTAGTGATGATTGGCTCGGTACACTGACTCAAATGATTGTCTCATTGTCTCTCTGTCTGTCTGTCTGTCTGTAGCCCAGCGTGTTGATCGTCAGTTATATCGAGTCTGGCAAAGCGGCTGCGCAGTTCGGCTTCTATCAGCAGGTGGAATGGAAACCCGATGACTCCATGATCGCAGTGTCGGTGAGTAAAACCCGTCCGGAGAAGTGACTCATCTGTTTGCTTTGTAGGGAGAACTTATCATATCATATCATCGTCCAGCAGGTGCCACTACAATGCCAAACTGTTGCTATGCAGTTGCAAGGGTGTTCTGAGTGTTTGTAGACTGTTGCTATGGAGTTGCTGGGGTGTTCAGTTGCTGTTTGATCACTGAAATTATCTTACGTAATTGTGATATCCGTAATTGGAATTGCGATTTTTAGAAATTCGATTAATTGTGTAGCCCTAGTTGCTAGGGTGTTTAGTCTGTTGCTATGCAGTTACTAGGGTGTTCTGTGTGATTTAGGCTGTTGCTGTGCAGTTGAAAGTATGTTCCAAGTGTTTGTGGACTGTTGCTATGGAGTTGCTGGGGTGTTTAGGCATTTCAAGGTGTTGCTATGCAGTTACTAGGCTGTTCTGTATGTTGTAGGCTGTTGCTATGGAGTTGCTCGGGTGTTTTAGGCATTTCAAGGTGTTGCTATGCAGTTACTAGGCTGTTCTGTATGTTGTAGGCTGTTGCTATGGAGTTGCTGGGGTGTTTAGGCATTTCAAGGTGTTGCTATGCAGTTACTAGGCTGTTCTGTATGTTGTAGGCTGTTGCTATGGAGTTGCTGGGGTGTTTTAGGCATTTCAAGGTGTTGCTATGCAGTTACTAGGCTGTTCTGTATGTTGTAGGCTGTTGCTATGGAGTTGCTGGGGTGTTTTAGGCATTTCAAGGTGTTGCTATGCAGTTACTAGGCTGTTCTGTATGTTGTAGGCTGTTGCTATGGAGTTGCTGGGGTGTTTTAGGCATTTCAAGGTGTTGCTATGCAGTTACTAGGCTGTTCTGTATGTTGTAGGCTGTTGCTATGCAGTTGCTAGGCTGTTTTGTGTTTTTTAGGCCGTTGCTGTGCAGTTGCTAGGGTGTTGTGAGCGACTTAGTCCCATAGTTTTGCACACCTCTAGTCCTGTGTGTGGAGATTGGTTGATTGATTGTCAGCACACGGTCCCTGACCGTTTTTTTTGGTGCTGACAGTTTCTCTGTTATGCAGAACGGCGTTTAATCTCTGCGCTAACAGCCCTAGCAAGTCGCCCACATCAGCGGTATTTTAAGGCATTATGGGTGAAGTTAGGCGGCATAATTACTCCAGTCACACGTGTCCTTCACAGAGGAGACGACTGTTTAAATGTTAATGTGAGTCGGTGCAGTCGAGCGTCCTTCACGGCGTACAGTGAACAAAACAAACGCTGCCGCTTCTCTTTTGTTTGTCTGATAAATGCTGTCATTCTGCTGTGAATGCAGACGGACCGAGATGAGTCTTCACACGCTCTCATACAGCGCTCATTCTGTTACAGTACAATACTCTGCTTAGATTAGATTTTAGCGATCGTCACAGCATCCTCTAAAATCTTGAACCCTTTCTTGATTTGGCCGATTACGCCTCTCCACCATCTGGACAGTTAATGTAGAAATTTGTTTGTGCATGGCAAATTTTTGTTTCTTTTGTACATTTAAAATATAGGTTTTAATATACTATTTTTAATTATATTTTAATTTAGATTTTTTTAATTGTAATTTATTGTATTTTAGTTTGTCTTTAAAAAAAATATTTTTAAATAGTTCAATCTGTAACTAATTTGTCCTATTAAGCTTTACTGTAACTTCTTGTATTTAATGAATGCATCTTATTCATTTATTTTAGTCATGTTGTAAATTAATTTTCTTGTCTATTTTTTATTTCCTCTCATTTGATTCGCTTTATTGTAATGCATGTAAAATAAATAAGCACTTTTAAATAAATAAAAAAAAAAAAACATACTACAATTTTATGATATTTATTTAGCGCACCCTGCAATCTATAATAAATAAATCAATTAAATTACAATAAAAAAATAATGAAATTGTTAATCTGGCTTTAATATAATTAAATTCATATTTTAAAGTTACAGAAAATTCATTTAATATGCTATATGTATTTCATTAAAAAACAAACAAAAAAAACATATGTTCTATAAGGGGATGTTCTTTTTTTATATTTATATTAATATTAATATTAATGCGCACACACATGTAAGGGAGATGTTTCTTGCCATTGTCTTGCAGTGTTTTGAGCATCTAAGCATTGAAGATGCTGTCTAAGTAGAAGTGCTTCTCAGTCTGTGTCCTGTATCTGTGTTGTTGTTGTTTGGGTCTGGTTCTGTCCATCAGACCGGTCAGACACCAGATCCGTGTGTTTCCACTCAGACGTCACAGCGGTGCAGGATTACAGCTCGAGCGCAGGCCGTGTCTGTGGGTCGTCAGGGAAGGACGGGTGACGCCGCTTATTGGCTTCATGCAGGTTTAACTCCTCTTCTCTTCTGACGGGATCTGATTTTCAGTCCGTCGTTTACGCGAGTCACTGACGAACATGACATTAACACGGATCTGTCGCTTTTAAATGTCACCAATATAAATCACGCTCACAATACAGCCTCGGCAGATTAGATATTCATTATTCATTACAATAATACATGTGCTGTTTGTAATTATCATTCATGAGAAATCTTAAACTTATAATTAATGACTTTAACACTGGTTTTGATATCCAGGGTAGTAAACACTTCAGAATATTCCAGAGAGAAGTGCTTTGATTTCCTCTGTTTATACTGTAAATGAGAGCCCAGAGGATCATGGTTTTTGACTGATCATGTTTTCAAAAAAAAAATAAAATAATAATAATAATAAAAAAAAACAAAAACAAAAAAAAATTAATATATATATATATATATATATATATATATATATATATATATATATATATATATATATATATATATATATATATATATATATTTTGTTTGTTTGTTTGTTTTTTATTATTATTATTTTAATTATTGTTGTTGTTGTTGTTGTTGTTGTTAATATATTTTTATTATTTTTATTTCTTTTTATTTTTAAATAAGTCTTTTTTTATTTTTTATCTTTTTTTTTTTGTGAAATGTGATCTGGCAACGTGTTTGCTAAATCTTCTTTTATCTGAATAGAACAAAACTAGCTAGTGTTTTTTTCAGTAAAGTTGTAGATGAAATGGCACAAGGAGGGTTTTATTATTATAATTTTTTTCCTGATGGTGTTGGTTACATGCTCTACTCGGGCCGTGAGTCTCAGAGGAGTCTCTCTCTGTGTCTCGTGACGATCTCTTCGTTTAAAGACGCAGGCAGATAGCAGCGGCCCGTCGTGGGATGTTTAGTCTGTTCTCAGACACTCCAGACGCCTCCACACAGCCTGTGAGCCTCTGCCCATCTGTGGAGCATCATGGGTAATACTGGCGCTGCTTCGGCCAACGTGTTCCCAGGAGTTCAGTGATTGGCTAGAGCTTCAGTGAACTTCGTTCGCCTCAAAAACGTCCCACAAACGGAGCTGTGTGGGCAGCAAGTGATAAAACCTGCATGAAGATTCCCACAATCCTAAAAATAATCGATGGCTTTCTCGCCGCCTGCAGCGTCTTCATCTGCCGTCTAGTCTCTATCGGTTCTGATCTTCTGTTACTGGTCTTCTGGCCTGAGGATTTGGTGAATACATGTCAAATGTGTTTTGTTTCATTATTTGTGTAATAAAAAGGCTTATTATTATAAATATGTATAAATAATTATATAGTAGAATAATAATGAGGATAATAATAATAATAATATAAAAATAATAATATTTATTATTATATTGTTAATTGTTGTTTACCAAATAAGAAAAAACAACAAAATAAAAATGAATTAAAACAGTATTAGTGTTATAGTAACAGTAGTAAGGACAAAATATAATACATAAAATACAAGAATAAAAGAACAGTTATGTAACATTACAGTAGTAATATTTTTTGGCTTTCAATTTGAAATTTTGAAAGGTTATTTTGTCATTTATTTGTTTGTCGTTGGGCTCAACAATTTGGCCAAAATATTTTCTGTATGACAGTATATTATAATAATAATATAATAATAATAATAATTATTATTGTTGTTGTTAATAATAATAATATTATTATTGTTATTATTATTATTATTATTATTATTATTATTATTATTATTATTATTATTATAAATGTGAATTAGTACAATTAAAATAATTAAAATATTCAACAGTAATACAAAATGTATTAAAACACATAAGAACATAAAATAAGTACATTTTAATGTATTTAAAATAAAAATGAGATTTATTTTATATTGTAAGATTATTATACTGTTATCTTTGTCTGCCATTTTTGTAGATATGTGTTTTTTCTGTATCTAGTCTGGTCTGATGCGCTGCTAGTGGTTTGAGACTGGTTTGGAGCTGAACTTTAGCTGGCTCTAGATCGGTCAGATCTCAGCGCTCTGGGTTATTTCTGCTGTGTTCGTGATTTGGACTCGTTTGTCAGATTGGAGCTTGTTTTCATGCGAGGAACACAAAAGCAGAGCCGAGAGGAAGTCAGAAACATGCCGTGGTTTGATGGAGAATGGTGTTTGTTGTGACCACAACAGCCTGAGAATGGCTGACGCCAGCGTTTTCATGCGTTCTGACGCTTTTCTCTTCCTGTCTGTAAATGAACCTGAACAGCCATAAACACATCAGAATTATTCAAATGTGACTGTTTAAGTGCAGCTTAACTTATTTATTTTTATAAAATCCCCATTTCATACCTCCCATAAAGACTGTTAGCATTTTATTATTGTAGTTTATATTATTCACTAAATTATTTTATTGTTTATTTATATAGAATTTATGCGGGTTTTAAAAAAAGTGTTGTAGCACGTATTAAAAGATGTCATGGATTACATATGACACTGATTACAGTGATAATGCTAATGTGAATTTAGAGGAATTGAACATCAACTACCATCATTTATCTTCTGATTTAAAGAAAAAAAGAATTCTGTGTAAAATTGCTAAAAGTTAGAGAGCTGTATGCTGGGGTAAATGA
>NW_025048699.1:620000-622500 GCF_018831695.1 Puntigrus tetrazona
GGCTCAAACACACTCACCTTACAGGATCACAGAATCTGACGCCTGTTCTTCCTCTCTCTGCAGATTCATAGCACATATCTAGAGACAAACTGGCCCATCAGGGTAAGAACCAGCTCCAGCCCGGCTAAAAATTAACATTAACTGAAAATTAGGTTTGCTCGCAGGCTCTCGTTCTGACGGCACCCACTCACATCCATTGTCAATTTCAAATTTTATTTTTTATTTTATCAGATTTGTAGAAATGTTATTCTGGCGGCACCCATTCACATCCATTGCTCAGACATTTCTACACAATCTGATGAAGAAATTGAAATGTTATTCTGATGGCACCCATTCACTGCCATAGATTTTTTTTTTTTGTGTGTATTATTAGGCTCATTTTCATTTTTGTATATTAAAGATTTATGTGAACCTGTGTATTTTAGTAAATCTTTGTTGTCGTACAGGTTAGTTTCTGGTAAATATTTCACCGTCCTCTCTAAAGTCTGCTGTACCTTTAAGACTTGTATATAATATTGTAAATTGCTTCTTTTTTTCGATTTGTTAACCTCTGTATGCCAGTGTAGTTATCTTTTTTTTTTTTTTTTTTTTTTTTTTTTTTTTTTTTTTTTTTTTTAATGTTAATGAGCATTTTTAGTGAACGTAAACTAAAAAGCTGGTTTTTACTGAGATGTCATTAAGTGTGTGTGTGTGTGTGTGTGTGTGTAGTTCGCAGCTATTGACTGGACAGGTCAGTGTGTGGCCGTAGCTGGCCGGCGTGGATTTGCACATTACTCTTTATACACCAGAAAATGGAAACTGTTTGGTAACGTCACGCAGGTAAACACACCCACATCTTCATCGACAGGAAAGTAGCTTGTGAGATGGACGCGTGCTAACCTTCTGTGTGTGTTTCAGGAGCAGAACATGACGGTGACCGGCGGTCTCGCGTGGTGGGGCGACTTTGTTGTCATTGCCTGTTACAATTTCATTGACCGGCAGGAAGAGGTAAGAGCGCTGAACGTTCCTCTGATTCATCGGTGTCGATTGAACAACTGATCACCTGACTCCTGTCTGTCTTGGTTGGTAGCTGAGGTTATACGTGCGCACTGCTAACCTGGATAACGCGTTTGCCAGCGTCACTAAACTCCACGCCGACACGCTGCTGCTGAACGTGTTTCGTAACGTGGTGATTCTGTTCAGGGCCGACTGCTCCATCTGCCTTTACAGCATCGAGAGACGACACGACAGGTGAAATATATATATTTACTCACAAATTAAATGGAATCAGGAATTAATTCTACTTTTTGTATGAATTCATGAAAACGCAACAATTATGATTAATCATAACATTTACTTTCACAAAACTAGTGCTATATTTATATAAGAGAAAAAACTTCTGACCTTGTTGCATGTGTAGCAAGCAAAAATATATATAAATATTAAATATATAAATATTAAATATATATAAATATAAATATTGTATATAAAATATATATATAATTTAAAAATGTATTATTATTTTTTTCAGATTATATGCTTGTCAGATTGTTAGGATTTACAGGACAAATAATTCAGCATTTCCAGATTTGATTTGGTTTAATTTTTAATAAATATTTTCAACGTCACTCTATTTATTTTTAGTTTAATTACATTTTATTTTTAATATTTGCATATAATTTTTTATTATTTTGCTAACGACTCTGTGTAGGTATTTAATTTTTTTATTATTATTATTTGTTTTTTATCTTTTGGGTTTTGTTTGATATTGTTTATATTTATTTATATACAATTATATATTTTTTTATTTTTATAGCAGCAATTGGCATTTCATATTGTCTCTTTTCTTTTCTGAATGAGGTAATCAATCAATCAGAAAGTCATTTAATTTAATTCTATTATTTCAAGTTTGGCGCTTAATAGATAAGACTCGTCATATAGGAGGAGCGGTTTGTAAGATGTGTTACTTGTGTTTGACGTGAATCAGTCCGAACCCATCAGCGAGTGTGGAGCTGCTGCAGGAGGTGTCTATGTCCCGGTATATTCCTCACCCCGGTCTGGTGGTGTCTGTGACCCTCACGTCAGTCCGGACGGAGACCGGCATCACACTCAAAGCCCCGCAGCAGGTACACACACTCACACACTGCACATAAACAGTAAACACACACACGTGCGTATGCACTCCTAAGGTTTCTGTGTGTGTCAGGCCTGTTCGGCGGAGAGTATCCTGCTGAATTTGGCCGGTCAGCTGATCATGCTGCAGAGAGACCGGTCCGGCCCACAGGTACGAGAGAAGGACACGACGGCCAATCAGACGAAGCTGGTGAGTTTGATGCCCCGCCTCATCCCGTCGAGTGGAAATGTCGGCTTGTAGAAATAAAAATCCTTTTAATTTTTTCTATAGAAGAACTGATTTTTATCAATCCCTCATAAACCGTTAAAGAAGACAAGACTATTAATCATCCATATATATATATATATATATATATATATATATATATATATATATATATATATATAT
>NW_025048699.1:630000-635000 GCF_018831695.1 Puntigrus tetrazona
AGAGACGTGAACGGATCGTCAGTATTAATGTGTTCAGTGTTCGTCTCGTTAGCGCTGCCTTCACAACGGACCAAATCATCTTCATGTATCAATGCCTTTGTATTATTATTATTATTATTATTATATTATTATTATTATTCTACTTGTAGTTCTTATGCATTATTGACAGTCGTCTTGGAGTATTTAGCAGCTTTAATGAGATGCATCTTTATTTTATCATTTTATTTCCCCCCGATCGGCTCAAACGAGCAGCTTAGACCGGTCCGATCTGGTTTAATCTGGTTCAGTGACTCTCAAACCAGCTGACAAGTGCCCAAAAGCCCTTAAACCAGCCACGCCGAGCGCTTTCTCCCCCGACGCAGTATTCCTGATCATCATGTCCTTCACAAACCAAAGAGCTTCACGGACGCGTTCACGGTACAGATTACCCACAATCCCTCTGATGTGGTTTTGACGTGGACTGAGGGTTTGATCTGGTTTCTGCGGGTTTGTTTGAGTCGGTACTCTCGACTTCTTCATCTGTACAGTTTAAAGTTTCTTCTCAATGCAGTGTACAGAGAGTTTCCTGGACAATAACTTTTCTACTCCGTTTTCTATATTTCCTGTACAGAAAGAACAATAAATTATTTTTTAAACATCATGTCTGCTGTTATTTTTTTTTTCTTCATTTGCTTCAAAAAATTAATGGCACGTGAAGCTGCATTTCTGAAGATATTCCTTTTTTTTTTCTTCTTTTTTTTAATCAAGGATGCATTAAATGGATTAAAAGTGAAAGTAAAGCTGTTATAAAAGAATAAATGCTAATCTTTGAACTTTCAAATCATCTGCATATCCTAAAAAATAAATAAATGTATTTCCACAAAAATATTGAACCGCTTTTAACACTGATCAGAAATATTTCATATCTGTATATTATTGATTTCTGAAGATCATGTGACACTGAAGACTGGAGTAATCAGAAATAAATTACACGTTATTTCAAAATGTTATAATTTTTTTTTTGATCAAATAAATGCAAAAGAGACATTGCAAAGGCTTACAGATCCAATTTTTTCAAAAGTATACAAATAAAAAAAAAAAACAGCTGACACACACACACATATATATATATATATATATAAGTACCAATTTGCATAAATTTTGCTTGCATTTTTAAAAAATAACCAATTTAATGAAAGGTGAACGAAAACGACAAATGACAGATCAAAAATGAATTTGTTAGAAATTATATTCATCTCAGAAGAACAATACAGATCAGCAAATGATAGATAAACATGAATCAGAACATTAGAAATGACACAGAAAACACATTAATAAAGGATTAAACAATGACTCAAGTGGTTTGTGGAGATCAACGCTACAGCGTTTATGTGACGAGAAAACATTTCAGAATATGACTAGTTGAAAAATTAAACGTTATCAAAAATATTTACAGCTTTGTCACGTGATCACAGTATTAACGACTGTATTTTTACAGCGATGTGCAGCGTTTGCGTCTCATTGCTTTAGTTTGCTCAAGTCAGACATGCAGGTGTAACACTAGTTAGTTAGTGAAGAACCCGGTTAAACCGTTCAAGACCAGCCTGTCATTCACAATTCATGTCCACTTTCATCACAAAACAACGAGATCACCGTAGGTTCGTTAGTCATGAACAGCATTAATTAAACATTCGTCTGATTTCCACATTCATCTCGAATCTGCGACGGAGAAACGTTTCTCAGTGCTCAGGCTCGAAAGTTGAAGATAAAAATCTCAGAAAAAGGACAAAGATTGTATAGGACTTACAGTAATTTTACTGTATTAATAATAACGGTTAGTTATGGTTAAAGCTTAAGGCTTCAAATCCAGTTCAGTCCAGAAGAAGAACATTTAAACCATTTTATCTCCCATTTAAACATAAATAATCAAACATGAATAAATAAAAAAAGCACTTGGGTTTTGAGCACATTGAGGAGCGTTTACTGCGGTAATACCGTGTTTCTGAACTCAGCCTGACAATAACGTTGCATAAGAGAGAGAGAACGAGGAAAAACACTTGCATTAGTCCTTTTCATGCCAGAAGGACATTTGACACAAGATCATGAACAGGAAATGACATCATCAGGTCCGTCGCTCATATCAGTCCAAATAAACACACAAAAAAAATCTGAACTGTTCAGACATTATTGATTGTTTTTATGACAATTAAAGACCCGATTCAAAATTCTGATTACTTGTTAAAAAAAATTGTTATCTTTTATTTATTTGATTTTTTAATATTTTTTTTATATTGTAAAAAATATTGTATATTTATTATCAAAATAATTTTGTACTTTATCAAAATAAATATACAACATTAAAAAAATTATATAAAAAAATTATATTATTAGAAACAAAAGCAAAAGTATTTTTTAGTATTAAAAAAATGGTTTTTATAATATGCTTTTTCCCTGATACAATGATTTAAATATTTATTTTTGAATATAGTAAATTATGGTATTTAATTTATAAGAATCAAAATTAAAAACAAAAATGAGAATTACAAAAAAGTTAATTAAACAATATTTAAACCATTGTATTGTCTCAATAAAACAATGAGGATTCTAAAATAAAAATATAATTCAAATAAAAATTTGGGGCGAAACGTGTTCAATTGTCATAAAGAAAATATGTCATAATGTCTGATAGGTAAGGTTTAGTAATCATAATGCTAAATTAATTTTAACGTCTTTCTTTCGATTTTATGTTGAAGTACAAACCCAGACAAATAAAATAAAAATACAAAGAAACAAAAAAGTAAAAAAAAAAAATGAAATACAATAAAATAATGAAATGAATAAAAAATGAAATAAAAGCACCGTCAGTTGGTTTGTGAATGAAGGAGCTGGTGTGGAGTTGATGGGTCTGCAGTAAAGTGTGTGTGTGTGTGTGTGTGTGTGAGAGAGTGAGTGAGTGAGTGAGTGAGTGAGAGTGTGTGTGTGTGTGTGTGTGTGTGTGTGTCAGTATCTGTACATGTGGTACGTGCTGACCCAGGCTGAAGGAAAGGCCCAGGCCGGGAATCTCTGGAGTAAAGCCTCGAGGGGCTCGGAGCGGCGGTCCGGACCGGAGAAGTAATGAGAGGAGATGGCCAGAGAGATCAGATCCTCGTCTGGAGACGCGTCTGAGGAGCGCTGAAGAAACACACACACACAATGAGATGATGAGCGCAGTCTAACACACACACACACACACACACACACACACACACACTCACCTGGACCTCGAACCAGAAGCTCCAGGCCGGGGCCCCGAGGCCGTGAGAGTAGAAGATGAAGTACTCTCCGCTCAGATCGAAGCTCGGCGTCCCGTCTCCGAACGACCAGCCAATCAGAGACGCTCCGGCGGCAGGACGCACGTACAGAGACATGTGAGTCGGACCTGAAGGAGAACAGCCTCGTGATGTGAACGTTACATACAGCCAACGGTGCATTAAGAGAGCAGTTTAAATAATACACAAAAATAGACCATTTAAGTAATGTTTTTAAAAACATCACATTTATAAGTTAAAAATGTTTATATTTGCAATAAATTATTTTTATTAAATGATTAAATGTATCATTATTCTAAATAACCAATGTATATTTATATATAAAACAAATATGAACGTATGTATACAATTTCAGGTATGTTTACAATAATATGTCATTCATATACTATATACTATTTATGTAATGATGTGTATTTCTATATAAATCTGTAAATGAAAAATTATAATTATATACACGATTTAAAAATGTAAATAAAACGGTATTGTAAATGAAAACAAGCCAATACTTGTAATATAATAATTGAATATTTTTTAATTAGATATTTTTATTTAATTAAATATAATAATATGAGATATTATTGCTAAAAAAATGCTTTTGAAGAATAAAGTCATCAACATTGTTGATTATTATTTTTAGTTTTATATACAGTATATGATAAATGTTAATATTTTGATTCATTTTTATTAAACCTGCACTAATGTTATAAATAATAACTCAAATTAGTTTTATGATGCACAAAGCAGCTTTTGAAGAATTAGAGATGAAGACTCTGAACTCTGACCTTTGGCCTGGAAGCTGATTTTAACGCTTCCCCACTCGTTCTCGTGTCTGGACAAGAGCTTGAACTCGAGCGGATCTCGAGGAGCGACCGGAGGAGCGGGAAGGTACCAGTTCTTCCTGTAATCAGAGGAAGCGGAGGTTCACAGCTGATCTGAACACACACACATACACACACACACACACACCTCTCGGACTCACTTGACCAGGAACTTGACCGGCAGGAACCAGGGGAAGCCGCAGTAGGGCAGCTGCTCGGAGCAGCGCGAGCGGACGCTGTCGTTGATCTCAGGAACCAGAGGCGTGACGTGCTGCATCCCGCTGTAGTCCAGACTATTGATCCACAGACCGGAGTCTGACCGCTGCACCGAGCCGTCCGGAGCGTGAAACACACGCGTGCTGTGCTGGACACACACACACACACACACACACACACTCAGTCACGTCACTGCACCACACACACACACACACACACACAGGACACCCGGCGAGGGCGGTACCTGGATGAAGATGCGCTTGGGCCTGGGGCTGGACGGGTCAGCGGAGTACGGGAAGAACTGACCACAGCAGACCAGGACAAACATCAGAGCGAACACTGAGCCCAGACCGGCCAAGATCCGCTTCGTGCTGCGGCTCAGATAGATGAAGTGCATCTGTGGAGAGGAAGAAGCAGGACGCTGAAG
Source organism: Puntigrus tetrazona (assembly GCF_018831695.1). Taxonomy (NCBI): domain Eukaryota; kingdom Metazoa; phylum Chordata; class Actinopteri; order Cypriniformes; family Cyprinidae; genus Puntigrus; species Puntigrus tetrazona. Next base: position 634,749 of record NW_025048699.1, read on the forward strand.
CACATTTTTCATTTCTCAAGTAGATCTTTTGAATCTAAATATCTTATAAATAAAAATGATTGATTGATTGATTGATTGATTGATTGATTGATCTGAATTTGAATTTTTTAAATTGTTTTTTTTTTTTTTTTATGTGAATGTTTCAATCTGAATATTTGGATCTGAATTTTTTTTTCATTTGGATTTCCGAATTCAAATATTTAATGTTTTCAACCAGAATTTTAGAATATTTTAATTTCTGAAAATTTAAAT
>NW_025048699.1:645000-672500 GCF_018831695.1 Puntigrus tetrazona
CACATATTAGTAATCACAAGTTACTTTTAAAGTATTGTTTGTCTTGTTATATGCAAACAACTCACTGAATTAGAAAACACTGTATTAAAGTCAAGCTTAAAACAATAAACAGTTAATATTTTTCATGTTCTGCAACTTACTTAAAAGATCTTCAACCTTCATTTGACTTCCTATGTTTGTAGAGATAGTTGCTGTATGACATGAAATATAAAACAGTTACACTGAAATTAACCTCTTATATGTTTAAATGTTTTTCCCTGGGTATAATCAAAATATTATGCACACTTTAAAATTGATAAGAGTTTTCATAAATTCATAGTACAATTACAAGCCATAGTTCTCATAAAGCCTGATACAATTTATCACAGTGTTACCGTGACAACCGTAGCTAATAGCTTTGATTTATTGGATAATTGTATCAGCCACAACTGACATCAAAACACAATGTAGCATCAGTAACTATGGCAACAACAGCAGTAACTACAGTAAACAGTAACTACAATGAAAGACTTAATTTGCTTCTAAATATTACAAATTAAAATATTATTATTAACACTTACTTAGTTTTTTTTAAATATATGTGACCATGGACTACAAAACAAGTCGTAAGGGTTAATATTTTTAAATTAACTCTTGTGGTTTTTAGGATCGGACAATACTTGGCAGAGATAACCTGGAATATGATCTCTCTCCAACTAAATACTGAGAAAATCGCCTTTAAAGTCGTCCAAATGAAGTTTTTAGCAATGCATGTTATTAATCTAAAATTATTTTTTGTTAGATTCATGCTAGGAAAGTGGAAAATGATCTTCATTTAATATTCTAATGACTTCAGCATAAAATAAAAACCTGTAAAATGTCTTTTTAACTATAGCTGCAGGTATACCTGTGCCACTGATGCTTTTGTGCTCCAGGGTCACATATAATAAAAGCAAACATAAAGGCCTTTAAAATGTTACAATGTGTATTGTTATTGTCTGATAATGTTTATTATAGACTCTATTACGCCATAAACAATCATGATATATTATGAAAACACTACAGCACTTAATACAATGGCATTACGCTGACTTACCATGGTATTACCACAGTATTTATGAAAGGTTTTCCTGAGGTTTGATGTAAACATCATGTAATAACACAGTAACCAGCACAGTCCCCCGGTATCTCTGGTAAAGTACCTGGCCCGCGGAGCGTTGAAGAGTCCCGGGCTGCTGATGATGAGCTGCTGCAGTGAGAGCAGAACCAGAACCCACAGCAGAACCACGAAGCCCAGCAGCAGCAGCGCGGCGGAACTCTCGCGCAGCAGCCCGGAGCTCACTTCCGGCTTGGGTTTGCGTCTCCGGAGGCCGTTCGGCGCCGCCGCTTCGTCGCCGCAGTCCGGCCCGGTCTGGTTCTGGTTCTGCTGGGGTCTGATTCTGCGGACCGTAGTGTCTCTCTCCATCTTTACTGCTGCTGCTGCTGTCAGAGAGAACGGAAGCAGCGGAGGGACAAACTTCAGCAGACACTCGCCGTGCTGGTGGTGGGAGGAGCCTGCTCGACAAAACCCCGCCTCTTTCTCCTTATTAGTGCAGTAGCACCACCTACTGAGCAGCTTCACATCATACACCATCAGGAAAATAATATTTATTATAAGTATCTTGATTTCCTTTTCAAACAGCTGTTTAAAACGCCACACCAATTGATCAGTGTAGTGTACAATGTACAATAATAATAATAATAGTAATAATAAAGGGGCACGTGAATAAAGACACAGTAGAATAAGGCGAAATCTTAAACGTAGCACCAATTCTAGGCGTTTTTATGGCTTTGTTGTTAACAGATGTAGAAATTGCATTTAAATACAACTGCAATTCTTGTCTGAAGATGTTAAAACAGAGTTTACATTTAGTGTATTTATATTTACGGACATAAAACTTTCCAATAAATATCAGGAGGTTTATACAAGCATTCTTAAAATAATATTCTTATGACATAAAGTGTGTAGCTTATAAACACACTTCAAATGCCATGTTCAAACTATGGTTGGTGTAGTAAAACATTTATTTTTGTAGGTTTTTTTACCACTGTTTACATATACGAACCATGTTTTGTGGTTGTACAATGTTTGTGAAAAATGTTTCAGATCTGTGTATTAAATATTGTTTTTATTAAGAACACTTGTGACAGATAATGTCATGATAATTTTGGGTTTCCCTTACCCAATGTGGTATTAATTGTTATTAAAAACGAAATTGAAATAAAAAATAAAAATTTTTTTGCAAATAAAGCAAGGTAAAGATATTGCAGACTCTAAACGACTACAACTTTCTTTATTAGCTTTCTAAAACGTCAAATTAGTTGGAAAGGACAAGTCTTGGCGCTTAAAATAGATGGATCTGGCAACCTTGAAAAATACATGTCATGCAGAAACTCATATAAGCAAATTTGTCATTAAGAGAACAAATTTTATTTTTGAACATGAAACATCCCGTCAATAATAACCTTTGGACCTCAAATGAAATCTGAGAGGTCAAGTTCGTTTACTGAAAACTGTAATATTCACTGAAAATGAAACCACGTGAATCAAGCAGTTTAACCAGAGTCTTCTGAAGAGACGTGATCACTTCAAGACGGACAGATTTTAATCAGGCTTTTCACGGACGCTGGTGTCTCGTTTCTTCGTTTGAAGTGTGGAGAAAGTAGAGAAAATGTAATTCGAGTTTAAAAAAGTGTTTTTTCTCATAAAAAAAGCTATGTCTGTATTTTGCACACAGTGCAATGCAGTCTAAATCAAACCAGCTGCCATTTTTTGTAACACAACCTATTTATATTTTATTACTATTATTTAAATCTTCGATTTAAATGCTCTTGTTTAATTAAGGTCACAAAACTGAGATAGTTGTCTGCGATATCACTAGTAGTCATTATTTTGGTAAAAACAAAGATCTAAATATTAAATTAAAAGTGATTAACTAGCTTCCCTTCGTTGGTCACCGATGCATGATCCAATTGAACATTTTATTAGTCATTTTTAAAGCATTAAATCCATGCTTTAAAATATATATTTCCAATTTCAGCAGAGCTAATCACGAAACGAATGAAAATCCCAAATTCAGTATCTCAGAAAACTACCTAAGAGCAATACAAAGAAATGATTTCTATAAATCTTGGCCAACTGAAAAGCATGAGCATGTCCGGCACTCAATAACTTTAGCCCGAATTCCTGCAGCAACGCGAGTCGATGTGAGTTATAATCATCAGAATTAAAAGAATGAACATGTGAGACATCGGTGTGTGTGTAATGAATAGATATAATATACAAGTTTCGCTTTTTGAATGGAATTAGTGAAACTAACCAGCACCTGTAAGTGTTGATATTTAGCCTGCTTCGTGCGGGTTTCATTGTGGAGGAGCTCGGCACCTGCATGAATCACCATAAATAAGAGATAACAGACAATCTGCATCTCGAAAGAGATCCTCCATCGTTTATTAGAAAGATAATTCTCTTTTGAAAATCATATTTTATCTGCTTTCGCATTAGAAACATCAGCTAGACAGAGATCTATAACCTCTTGTCCATTCTTGCATGATCTCTAGTCTGCATCGTCTCTCAGATAGACACACTGTAGAGTCCCCATGTTTTACTCTGGCCGGTAAAGCCATTGTCTTTGTGAAATAAGACTGTGAGAACTAGACAAACCTGTCGGTTCACCCAGGATGAGAGCGTGTGACCTGCAGCGGGCCAAGCTTTAACGCTCAGTATCTATAAACCTCAAGCTCAGAGAGATCCTCTCTTTCCGTCACAAGGTAATTTCACACTTTCATCTGTGTTATTCATTTTGAACGGTGATATAATCTACCTATATAGCATTATAATCTATCATTGCATAATATTTTATTCTATCCGTTGCACAATAATCACTATATGTTATATGTGCATATTTTAAACAGCAGATGTATGAATAATAAATCTGGACCGTCACAAACTGAGGCCAAAGATCAGCATGTTTTCAATGAAATGTTTATATAAAACACAAAATGCATAAGTAAACAATTTACAGATGGTTATGTACAACCATCTTTATAAATGAATGCTTCAGTCACAGTAAGGTAACTTATTAATAATGCTGCTATCAAACTTAGTTTAATACGTTTGTCTATTATTTCATTGAACAGCTGACACGCATATTCCTCTGAGATTTATAGATATAGTTTCTGTAGCACATAGCATTTTATGTGCATAACGCTCTCATTAAATATTACAACACTCTCGTGTTTTAAAATAATATTTTTGTGGACAGAAAATGTGTGATGTAATGAAAGCGGGAGATCGTGTCTGTGTTAGGAGTTGGTTAAATATGCACTTAATGTACATTTAAGCAATTTTCTTCATGCACAGAGTCTCTTGATCCAGACGGAGCCGTACAAGCAAACAGGACCAAACATGACGTGAGACGAGAAAACTTCACACACTGCAGACTGAGTTCATGCTAATTACTGATCAGGAATTGAACCGTTGATGTGGTGTTATGTAAGACGTAATGTGTATCCAGGTGGTTGCAAAAGAAAAATTGAAGCCAAGAAAAAGTGCTCCAGCAAGTGAATAGTGCTGGTTTGAGTCGGGGATGTTAGTTTTTAGCGGTCGCTGTCGTGGAATAAAACACCTTTGATGAAACTGTATTTGTGTGATTGCAGATATGAATGGAGAGAAGAAATGAAAGCGCATGAAAACTGCCACAGAGCAGCCCAAACCAAGAGAGCTAAAAGAAAAATGGACGGCAGAAAAAGGCCGAAACCGGTGCGTCTCAAGAGAAAAGCAAAAAGAGATGTGTTCGAAGGAGCAGCATGGACAGAATTAATCCGGACTGTGAGTATCTGTTTATTAAGGAACTCCTGTAGTATATTAACAGATGCGTGATTATTTAATCGATGTAAAAATGATAAATCCGTGTATATAGATCTGTATATGTTTGTGATTTGTAGTGTGATGTGATCCAGAGCCTGTGAAGAGTCAAAAACACTTCTCAAGATGTTCTCAAGAACAAACACCGCCGCCAGAAAACCTGTACGTCTTCATCATCGCCATCATCATCATCATCACAGACTCATTCAGCTGCCGGATACTTTCGGCTTCAAACGGACTCTTTCTCAGATCCGTGTTCACACCTTTTCCTTTTCATGTGTCTATTGCCATGGTAACCAATTTTGTTTGTTTTGACCTATAAAATAAGGCGGCGCGTCTTTAATTTCAATAGATTTTTTTCTTTCAGTGTTTAATGACTCACTTCTCACTCCCTTGAGGAACGACCTGACCCGTCCCGCACCGAACTCCTCCACACGAGGACAGTTATCTGGGAGGGTTTCTGTGGAGTGGGTGTGTGGGTGGGGACAAGCTGAGGAGCACACCATCGTCCTCGAGCCTTATTCACTAGATGTGTGTCATCAGGCGTGTGAGCCGGAGGAATGAGCTCCGCAGTCGCTGAACACAAAGAAAGACATTTTGGAAAAATGCATGGAAGTCAATGGTAACCCAAAAACTTTACATTTATAAATCATTTCATTCATACAGGTCTGGGACTACTTGAGGGCGAGTAAATGACGAGTCAATTCAACATCATTGTCGTGAAGCGCATTTGACTTTTTTTTGCACGTTCACTTGGTAAACACTGGGTGAAGCTTCAACTATGAACATCTCGTCTAATGCTAGCCCATAAGAGCCTTATTCTTCAGACGGGATTGTGTGGAGCTGCATTCTGGACCTTGAAATCACTGACCACCGTTGAAATCAACTATGTGGAGAAAAACCTGAATGTTTCTCATTGCGTCTGAAAAAAGAAAGACGCAAAGCATCTTGCATGTTGTTTTGCTTGCTCATATTGTCCTCATTTGTCTGCTAATTGAATGAATGTAAATGCACATTTTGAATGTATTTTATTCTCTGTATATTTTCATGCCATTTATTTTATATTGTCTTTTTTACCATATTCGACATTTATGCAACAAGCGCTGGAGATAAGAATGCTTTGGTATATTAAATCTGTATTTAGTTACGCTAAACTCCTTTGTACAGCTGCACAGTGTTGTTCTTGATTTCAGAGTGTGAAAATAATAAACAGAGATAAATTATGAACGATGACGGTGGTTTCCTGAAGCTCTGTATGCACTGGTTTCCTTTTCATGCTAGACTTGAAAGTCGTCTCCATGAAATCTCAATGAAAAATTGTGCAGAGTGTGTGTTTGTGAGAGTACGGTCTTTTCAGACATATGAAGTATAGTTTTGATATGTCTAATAGGAGCGTATTGTAAAGAGCTAAGTGATGCTTTATTGACTCAATATCCTACAGTGTGTGTTTATACATTCTTGACTGAACATGAATTGTTAATACAACCCTTGTTAATACAAATTATCCAGTGATTACAAATATACACTAGCAGTCGAGTATTTTGAAGATTTTGAATGTTTTCGAAAGGAGCCTCTTCTGCTCACAAATCATTAAATAATCAGATTTGCTCATTTATTCTTCTCTTCTTTTAATCTCTCTTGATTTTGAATCACATCTAAGGTGTGTAAACTTACCGTGTCTATCTAGTCTTTTCAGTTTCAGCAGGCAACTATTATTATTATTATTATTGTCATCATTCCAGCTGTGACTAATCACAACAATGCATATACAGTTACACATTATTACATATGAATCATCAGTCTGTTGTTTTACACACATGCACTACAGACATCATTTAAACCACATAATCAATTGGGATAAAAATTTAGACCTGCCTAAAACAACAAAAGACAATAATTTCTTTGTCTGGCAGTGGCATCGGTTAGATATTTTAAGCTCATTATGTAGCTGAAATAATTGTGACGTTGCTATAACTTTGATTGACCCGGTCGTGCGTCACGCAATAAAAACAGGCCAATCAGAAGAGAGGCTCATGAATATTAATTAGACAAGCCAAAATAGACCCTGTGACAGAGCTCCGGAGAAAGGACCCGTAAAAACCTATTCAGATGGTTTTTGTTACTTATGCCACAAATATACAGTTTTATGTGTGACTTTTTTCGAAACTGAGATTCGTACATTATCTGAAAGCAAAATAAATAAGCTTTCCATTAATGTCTATTTGTTATGATAGGGCTTGTAATATTTAGCCGAGACCCCAGTCTGTCAATACGACATAACTTGTGGTGACCAGCTGTGTGCCAGCGCGTACGTGCCGAGGGATTCCTCGGTCAGGGAATAGAACAGCTGGAAATGGGAGGATTTGCGAGAGGCAAACTGATCCACCTGAGCATCTCCTAATCGACTCCAAATCAGCTGGATCGTCTCGGAGTGGAGTCGCCATTCTCCAGGGAAGGTGAGATGTCATGAAAGCGCATCAGCTGCACGATTGACCTCCACAGCGTGCAGTGATATGAACTACGACTGACTCCAGAGCTGTGAAATGCGGTGTGACTGTAAACCCCCTTGATGGTTGATGTACGATACAGTCGCAGTGTTGTACGGACAAATACGCGCTTGTCTTGCAGCGGCGGCCTGAAGTGCTGCAGAGCTAGATGCACTGCCAGTAGCTCTAGGCAGTTGATGTGCCGAAGTAGACTAGGCCCTGTCCAGAACCCGAGGCCGACGAGCAGGCTGAGACTATATCCACGGCAGATTGGTGGCACGCGAGGATCGGTCTAGTGTTAAATATCTGTTTCTCTGTCCTCTGAGCTGGAGTAGATAGAGTGTCATGATTTTTATGTTCATCTACCATACAGAGCAAACATATACATGTCTGATCAGTGCGGCAGAAAACCTCCAGGATCTTCTCATGTTTCTGGCAGATCATCTCCTGCAGTCGTCCAGTGGCTTCGGTCACTTTGTGTGGTTTACGTGAATGAAACTCCTCATGCCGCTCAAAATGAGTTTGACAGTAAGACTCCAGACACACCAGACAGGACTTGACGGCTCTGTATTTTCTTCCAGTACAGACGTCACACTGAACATCTCCATCTCCAGCTCCAGCGTCACAATCAGCAGAGAGTTTGGTCTTCTTCAGTTTCTCCACCAGTTCAGTCAGCATGGTGTTTCTAGATAAAGCAGGTCTTGTACTGAAGGTCTGTCTGCACTGAGGACAGCTGTAGACTCTCTTCTGATCCTCCTGATCCCAGCAGCCTGTAATACAGCTCTTACAGTAACTGTGTCCACAGGAAGTAGTCACCGGATCCTTCAGGAGATCCAGACACACTGGACACATCAACTCATCCTGAGAAAATCTGGCTTCTGCCATTTTACTGCTTGAATACAGAGACACAACTACACTACACAGTTTCTCTTTAGCTGAACTGATTTCTGGTTCTGTGTTTAAGGGGGAAAAAGTCTGTAAAGCAGCTTCCTCATTCCTTCTTCTGCTGTTTTAATGCAAACACCTTGACTAGTTGATTCAGGTGCGTTAATAACTCCTCTTATTTTCTGTGAGAGTGCTGAGGCTTCTTGACTGAGCTATGACTCGATGTATTACACCACTAATATCATATGTCGTACGTCGAATCAGAAGACAGCCAAGAAGCTGGAACTCAGAGCTCAGTCAGTTATTTATGTCATAATTTTAAAACAAAAAGCAATTTCTCTGAAGACTTTATGACACAGAATCCTCTGCCGTCTGGTCGCTCTCGCTTCACAGAGATGATCACAACATCCAGCACAAAAACACATGCAATCTACCCGAGGGATATTTATTTCACTATTTCACAGGCCGGTGTGGAGTGGCTTCACCAAATATTCCTGTCAGACCTCCGCTGCCTACCTCTGGTCACCATCTGCTCAGTCCCTGGGTAAAAAACATTTTGCACCTAATAAACGGCCAGAGAAAAGCTTTTTGATTAAAAAAACACCCAAAGGTGAGAAAGAATCACAACTTACACTTGCAGGACTTGGTAGAAGATCATTAACTGTGACTAAAAACATGATGCATTCAGAGATACGATCAATATTATTGCGATCAATTTTTGTTCTAGGGGTTTTTTTGTGTTGGCTGAATGTCCTTTCTCTGTTCTCTGCCATTAATAATTTAAGCTGTCACAGAAGCTTGTTAATGTATATCCAAAACTATGTGCTAAAATATGTAGAGGATAGTTGCCCCTCTCTCCCTCTCTCTCTCTCTCTTTCTCACACACACACACACACACACACACACACACACACACACAAACAAAGCTTTAAGGCAATTTCACACAGGACACAGAATGCACTGAGCTATAAAATATTATTTAATATTTTGAAATATTTTAAATTTAAACTACAAAATTACTGTATTAAAATCTTTTTTACTGTGTTTATACATGTGAAGACGACGAGCTAGATTTAAAAATGAGCTAGGTAGCGAATACATGTAAACATTAACCGCGTGACCATATAATATGATTAAATGATAATAATAGGTGTATCAGCAATCATAAATGAAAAAAAGACATTTGACTATAAGATGTAAAAGTTAGAAGAATACACATTTGCATGAGAGCACCATTAAAACACACACACACACACACACACACACACACTTTGACATAAAACAAACTAAAAACATGGGTGAAACAGCAGTGCAGATCGGATGAAGAACTGGAATTTAGCAGCTCTCATCCCTTTAAAATTATTCTGTGCAGTCAGTGGATCATCTATTTGTGTAAATAATAATTTTATACTTCATAAAGATCATTTGCACATTTTTTTATGTTGCACTCTGTATATTTCTGTTCTATTGGTATGGGTGGTCCCTCAGATCAGGTTTTATCATCCTACCCCAAGTGGTCTGTGACTTCCAGGTCAGAATCAGTCCCAACAGGTCCTGTCAAGTCTTTCTTGATTGTTTTGTCTTGATTTGGTGTGTTTTAAAGAATACTGGTGTCTGTAAGCAGAACTTCCACTATTTGCCAGGTACGCTGACTCTTTGACATTATTTTAATATTTGCGTCTTATTCTGATCAGTTGTGCAACCAAAATGTATTTAAAATGGTGAGGGTATTTTGTATTTCGTGCTTATTTTGTTAAATATCCTTTCTGTCCAATGCATGCCGGGGGTGTCTCACTTTAAAGGTATTAATAAGCATATAGGCTACTTCATACTCTGAGTAAACTGAAGCTGGCCGCCTGAATTCCTAAGCAATGTTAGGTCTGCAATGCACAGAAAATGTGTAAAAGTGTGGAATATTTCAATATCTTTATGGTAATGATCTCCTAAAAGACATTCTGCTGACTATAGGTGACTTTTCAAGAATATGTCAACTTATTCTAACCCTAACCCTACCGGTCTACTAATACTAGTTAGTTGACATGTAGGTGCAAAGATACTAGCCTTCCAGTCAATGTAATAGAGACTAGTCTAAGCACTAGGACTCCCTCCACTAGAAGAACTTATGCCCTCAGGTGGTTGCTTGTTTCTGAAAGTTGAATACTTTGAGTCTGTTGTGAGTCATTCCCAGTCTATAATCACCAGTACAAACATAATATTGAATCATCACTGTCCTCCAATGGTTATAATATCAATTTAAGCGAAAAGTTAATAAATACGTATAAAATAAACGGTATGGAAGGTTACACAAATACACAGAGATATAGACAGCTTTTTTTGCAACACGGAAGCGAGCTATTTTCTCTCCAGACCAGTGTGTTTATAACTATGACGATACATTAAAAGTAGGATCAAGCAGCAGCTGTTTTCTGGAAGTGTATGACAGCAGAAGCCTGAAAAATGAACGCGATCATAGTTCTGTTAGAAATAATGTGGATATGAAATAAATCACGGGATACAAAAACATGCGCAGTCAAGAAAAATGCATGAAATATAAGACAATGAAAGATGAAATGTGATCAGAGTAAAAGTACAGCATCGGAGCGATATCAGAAGATGATCTGGGAGATAGTGTGTTTGTGATCAGTCTTCAACAGGAGGATGATGATGATTATGTCTTCAGCAGCTGCGATGAAGGGTTCACCTCTCTTTTACCATTAGAACCAAACTTTACAGGTCCTTCCGGGTCACATTACACTAAAAACCACATACATATCAGATTATATTTGTGCACATTTATTATGTTCTTGATCAAAAACTGTTCTGTCAAACAAACACTATCTGTAAATGTTGCGTGTATTTCGATTAACTTGTCTGAATGGGTCACTTTCACTGGAGTCGAGAAAGCCATTAAGTAAAATATGATGACTTAATAAACACTTACAATACGGCCTCAGTCTCTCCATACTGTCCCATCTCACAGAAATCAGTCTTTCCTCTTGCGATTCACAGATTCTGACCTGCATTTCTCTCTCTTTCCTCTCGTTTTGTGCTCATCTGTTGTTTCTGATGCTCCCGCAGCTTTCTATTTCTCTGATTTTCTTTTTACGCTATATTCGTGTCTATAATAAACACAGTTTAATTAAAGCCAGCTGCGTTAAAGCGATATGAAACAACGATCGCACTGTTGTAATGCAAACGTTCAATCATTTAAAAGAAAATCAGGAAATGATAAAATGGCAAACGATCCAGTCACCCGTATGAGAATAAAGCTGCTCAGTGAAGTAGGATTTAATGATGAATGAAATCTCTCACCTGTAAGTGTGTATAAAATCACAGAGTATATATTAAATAAAGATCCACCGTGAGATCTATCTTCATAGTCAGCATCTCTGTCTGTTCATCTGTGCTCTGTTTTACACCAGGATTGAGTTTGTGGTTTTATACCGGGGCTATATGCAGTTTCATACCAAACGAACCTGTTCAAGCTGCATTTTTAGGTGGTGTGATGAAAACATCAGCCAATGAGGTAACACGGAAGTAAACTAGTTTTCCAAAGTGTTATAAAAAAATTAAGTAAACAATCAAACTGCATGCACTATATAGACCAGTGTATTTTTATTTACTCCAATAAATGAACATGGTAATAAATGCAAGCTTGCTGTATCAATCGGCGTGTTCTGACAGCTTATAAACTGATAATAATTGTGCTGAAATCAGTAGATATGAAAGGATTCTAATGTACAGTCTGGGAACTATTGCTCAGGTTTGATTTCAGTTGGTTTAGGGTTTGTAGTCCATGTCTGACAATGCTTTAATTGCAGTCTTTTTAGTTTATTTGTCTTATTTAGGCTACTGTTCGACTTTCTCCATAGCATGGCTGTTTCTCTGCATAATTTAAATAGATCGTATATTTGACCATGAGCTTCGTGATAAAAATGGCTCGTGTGAATAACTTCTCTGTTAAGTTCATATGTGAATTTCATGGAGGGAACTTGGTCATTTTGCTTATTGGGTTTGTGTATAAAATAGACTTGAAGTAAAAGTTAAAGCAAAAACTAGCCAAGTTCGGATTTCATGTTTTCTAGTCATTTTGCATCTCAAATCAATGCATCTTGATTGAATGAGATATTTATACTAGAAAAGAAGACATATATACTTCTTTTGCAGCGTGCTTATAACTGATTAATAGAGACAAATAATTTGCTCCTCAAACATAAAGATTTTGACGCATTAAACCCTGTTTTTATCCACACACATCTCACACACTCATACAATAACTGCAGATTTACCATGTCCCTGTCTGCTTTGAAGCTTTGAGAATCTTAAGAGATGATAGAAACTAAAGTGTATGTAACTTAATTTAAATGTTCAGGTTAAAGTCTGCATTTTCCTAGATTTTCACCTCTAAAGAATAACAATAACATTAATAGAGTCGGTTTAACTCTGTTGAAGTCAGATAAATAACTGAATTATTGTTACGAGGGGGCGTTAGGTATCATTAATGAATGACTGAAAAAAAATTCCAGGTGTGTCGGCAAGTCCATACGGCATAACCAAATATTCAAAGTGGTTTTCCACTCATGCCCTTCCTTGGTCCGATTCAGGTTGAATGCACTTCTCAAATCCAACTTAGTATAGATGGTAGCTTCTTATAGTTGTTCTAAAGCAGATGGGACTAAAGGCAGAGGGAAGTGAAACTTGATGGTAACGTTGTCAAATCCCTGATAATCAATACAAGGTCTGAGTCCTCCATCTTTTTTCTCCACAAAGAAGAAACCAGCAGTGGCTGGGGAGGTCAACGGTTGAAAATAATTGCAGTGCTCCAGTGATGTACTCCTCCATGGCTTGGCTTTCGGTTCAGGACAAGGGGTAGACTTTACTCTTGGGTGGCATGGCATTGGGGAGAAGGTTGATGGCGCAGTCTCCGAGCCTGTGTGGGGGTAGCTGCATGGCTTTGGCTTTACTGAACACTTTAGAAATGTCTTGGTAACAGGAAGGAAACAGAATGGTTAACCTCAGGGCTCTCTACACTGGTCGTGAGACAAGATACAGGTTTACTGGGAAGACATCGGCCATGGCAGCATGTTGACCAGCTCTTTAATTCGCCATGGCGCCAGGAAATATTGGGATCATGAGCTGATAGCCAGGGGTACCCTAGAATCACCTTGTGTTTAGGAGAATCCACCACATACAGGGAGACTTGGAGAGTGAGGGTTTGGGTCTGCTGTGCAATTCCATTACAAATGAGAGTATTATTGATGGCTTTGATCTTGATTGGTGGAGTGCAGGATTGTACAGGAATGTTATATTTTGCAATGATACTATGATCAATCAGGTTCAAAGCTGCTTCAGAATCTATCATGGCTGTGAGATTAATGGACATGTCATTCGCTATAACGGTGATGGGCAACTTTAATGTTCTGTTAGAGAGTAGTGGGAAAATGTTCAATATTCACCAGGGGAGAAGAGGGCTTGTGCGGGCATCCCAGGCTGCGGTGTTCTGCTCCACCACAGTAGAAACATAATCGATTCTGATGCCGCCTTTCCCTTTCTCCTTCAAGAAGCCTGGCTGCATGGGTTCTTGAATGCCTGTTGATTGGGACTGACCTGAATGGTAGGGGTACCTGTCTCATGAGATTATCAAGTTTAATGTTCAGAGTGAAAAGGTCTGAGAAGGACAGCTCCTCTCCCTTACAGGCCAGCTCAGTTTGCAGATCAGGGTTCAGACTTCGGTAAAACAAGGCTTTTAGTGCAACACCATTCCATCCACTCTGTGCTGCCAGCGTTATAAAATCAATGGCATGTTCGGCTGCTGATCGATTACCTTGAGTGAGGTTCAAGAGTCGTGTCGACATATCTTTTCCACCTGCAGGATATTCAAAGACCTCACGGAGCTGTTGCATGAAGTAATCTGCTGAATACTTTAGTCTTGAGTCAGTATCCCAAACAGCTGCAGTCCAGTCAATTGCTCTGCCCGTTAACAATGACATCACAAAAGCGCATTTCTTCTCCTCCGACTCAAACTTGCTTTCTTGAAAACTGAGGTATAACTTGGTGAATAAAGCCCTTGCACTGTTCACAGTACCATCAAATTTGTCAGGAAGAGCAAAGCTTACCATCTCGGGTGAGGGTGGAGGAAGGGATCGGATGAAATGCCTAAAATGTTCATTTACAGATTGTAGCTTGTTGAGCTGCTCTTGTGCTAGTAGTAGCAATCAGAAACGTTAAGACAGGTGGGTGGTCAGTAACAAATAGGCAGTCCGGACTTTCACCAAGTACAGAGGTAATCCAGGAAACAGCAGTCAGAAGACAGGCAATGGGTCGAATCCAGAACATCAGTCCACACCAGGCAAACAATACAAAAAGGGCAGGTCCAAAAAACATGAAACGTGAAAAAAGCAAATTCATACACAGAACAGGCAATTAGAAAATCACAACTAAACTTCATTTGTTTACTTGTTTTGTTAGCGGTTTTATGTATTTCGTTATACTCGGTGTGATTAGATTATTACTGTCATATAGCTCTAGCTGATGTAATGCTGGTTAGCTTTCTTCGCACTTATTCACTCGACGCATTAAATGAAGATGTTCTTGATGCACTGACTGTTCTAGCACTAATACAACCGCTGTTTAACAATGAATCCAGCAGAAGGCATAAGGATACAAAACACACAAGGCTATAAAGTGAATAATGAAAATGATTTATTGTGTGATCATTTTACCTGAAAGAACATTTTGATCTTTTATATAACTGATGTGACACTGTGTTAAACACCAAAAAATACATTAAACACTAAATGAGTGATTTCAATCAAAACAGAGAAAAGCATAGAAAGACAATTCTTCTGATGCATTTAATTTCACTGAAGTTAAGCTGCAGAATTAATATCATGAAGAGAAAACAAGAGACACTATAACATCTCACTGATTAACATGCAGCTCAAAGCATTATGGGTAGAATGTCTGGTATATAGAATATCTAATATACAGACTTTATATACAATATACAGACCATTAATTTTAAATTTAATAATGCTACTTTAATGGGATGCTAGCTTGTTTGTTTAGGTGGCCAGTTCTGTGCTTGTAATTTTTGACTAAATATGAAAATATCACGTTGTGCGACTACTGCAGTGTTTAACATCATAGATATAGTATGTCCCGGATTGGCAGTGTTTTTTTTGACAGTGTTTATTACTTGGCAGTCAATGGGACAAGCCTCACAGTAACAAAACCAAGAGACTGTTACTTTGTAAAGAGAGCAAACTTGTTTGAGTCAGTAAAGGCACTTCTTTTGTAGCAGTAAAAAACTACTGCAGAAAAACCTATACCCACAAGTATCCAAAAAGTTACCAAAGTACAATAATTCATTACATTTAATACATTTGATTCTTTACGCCTCTGTGTACTGATGATCAAGTTCAGCTCTTAAAATCTACATACTTATTGACTGATTGTCTTTTTCTCCCTCGGTCCAGTTCATAATATTAGTGGGATGTAGAGGATGCCACAGATCTTCTCTCCTTACTAAAAATTAAAAAAGAAAACAGTATTTGGAAATTCTATTGCCACACACACACACACACACACACACACACATTTGTATTTGTGAGAGATGCACTACTATGAATGAAATGCTTATACTAACAGAAGGTCAGAGGTCACTGGTTCATTACAGAATTTTATGGGTGGCTCCATGGATTTCTGTCTGATCCTTTCACTGATGCTGGCAAAAAAAGATTTTCAGCATTAGCAAAAAAAAAAAAAAAAAAATGCATGCATAGATTTGGTCAGGCATTCAAATATTTATTCAGTTAGACGCTTGTTATTCAAACCCATTTACATATAAGCGAAACAACAAGTAATTCATCATTGGAAGCAATGTGATATTTGCAAAAAAACAAAGATTTTTATGTTAAGTCTCAGATATTTGGTTGATGATTCAGCTAATGAGGATCAGTGTGACTGAAAAGGATTTTGCCGCTCATGCGTCTCACCTGGGGACAGATAAGAAGGTAAGAGAAAGATCCTTCATGTTTTGCTTGCGGATGGATTCAGGAGACGGAGAACTCATTTGAGAGTCCTGATCTTCAGTGTTTTCACAGCGACTCATTTTGAGACGCTGCTCTCCAGCTGTCACGTGGAAACAGAGTTGGTTGTTTCCTTTATTTTCCCGTAGCACAATATTACAGTACATCTACAAAGTAGACTATCAATCTGAATCAACTAACATATTATGTCTATATTATATTTGTTTGTTTTTTTAATATTTCAGAATATTTCTGAGTAGAATTATATCCAAAAATCTTTTGTGTTTAAATTGTTCTTTGTGTAGGGGATCAGGGCCCCGGTTCAGAAGCCTGGCCCCTAGAGTTTACGACACGGAGAAACAAAACCCGGTCAAAAAGGAAGGTAGTAATCTCATGAAAGAGAGCGGTTTTACTCCAAAAACACCTGTTAACCAAGTAACGTCAAACAACTAGGCTACATTCATTTATGTGATTTATATGTATATTAAAATATGCATATTATTGCATTTTAATGTTAGCTTCAGTGTATGAATGGAGGCAGACTGTTGCAAAAATAATTAAACTTAGATACAAGGACTTAATTCTAAATTATTAATGATTTTGTAAAGTAAAGTAAGTTAGCTTAATTTAGCTAAGCACTGCTTTGCCCTTTTGTCCTTAAGTTAAAAACGAAATCTAGACTAATGAGTATCAAAAAAATAAATAAATCGAACAGCATCTCATTTTATACGGCTAGCCATGAAGAATCAATTCTTAACTTACCAATCATATAGGAGTTGTTCTGTTTACTCGCTGTTTAGAGCCACGGACCTTTTCTTTATTCACTTTCACTTTTACTTGTGAGGCGTTTTCCTTCAACTGCAGTCACGTTAAAATCAGACTTACTCCCTCTAGTGTCATCACTTCACGACAACACGGAAATCTTGTTTTATCCTCACTGATACACACAAACAGTCGTGTGAATTAATGTGTATATCAGACCTGTCTCATTCACAGGTCAGACAGAGAGAGAGACCAGTAACCCAGTATATATATATATATATATATATATATATATATATATATATATATATACTAACAACAAAAATCACTCACATTTTTTAATCATCAAACACATCTAAATATTTATCAGAGATAACACAAGCAAACAACAATTTTCTCTCTTCTTGTTGAGTCTCATTATCTTTTCATTTTCTTCTCTCCCACTCCTCTTTTCTCTCGCTCCAGTTGTTCATAATGCCTTTTTCTTTCCTGTTTCTTTTATTCATAGTCTCTCTTTTTTTCTTCTCTTTCTCCTCTGTTTCTATTTCTCCTCCTCTATCTTATGCTTTTTTTCTTCTCTCTCAAATCTAATATTCTCCAGTTCTTCTTTCAGTTGTTCCTCGTGTTTCTCTTTCTTTCTTCTTCCTCTCGTTCTCCTCATCCTCCCATTCTCTCTGCCGTCGTTTAATTTCCTCTTTTCTGTCTTTTTCAGCCACT
Organism: Puntigrus tetrazona; assembly: GCF_018831695.1. NCBI lineage: Eukaryota > Metazoa > Chordata > Actinopteri > Cypriniformes > Cyprinidae > Puntigrus > Puntigrus tetrazona. Next base: position 662,766 of record NW_025048699.1, read on the forward strand.
TTTATTTTTCTCCTTCACCTCTATCTTTCGTCTTCATTACTCCTTTGGTCATCACAATCTCTCTTTTTTTGTTTCTTCTTTAAATTTCGTTTTTAAACAAAAACAAGCTGTAACTTAAAAAAAAACCCAAAAATAAAAATAATTTTACAGTTAACAATTTAATGTTTGACAATAAATACAGGAGAAAATATATGAAGAACACAAAACACTGAAAACAAAGTGAATAATGAAAATGATTTATTGATTATATAATCTTTTTAACTGAAAGATGATTTTGAAAACACAAACCGAGATAAGCACAGAAACACACGGTCAACTTGATTTATTACACACAGTTATTCTGATTTATACCTATATTAAGATGATCTTTCAACAGCTAGCATCAGCAGAAACAAATTCATTTTAGTTCCCCTTTTAGACCCCGGCTCGTTTTCTTCTTCTGTCTGCTGGTTCTTGCTTGACACCTTTGCAGGGATTCTACAATAAAAACTCATCAAAAGAAACTTCCAGTTTATCTGTTCCTTATGTGTGGGGGTTGTCCAGGAGATTTCCAATTACAATCTCAGCGCAATTTTTCACCGTTACCTTCATAGAATTGCCTTTTTATTATTATGATTAACAATAATCACAATTTTATAGATTTCCTAATCATTGCAGTTCCCATTTTTGTTTTTTTAGATTTTATATAACATTATAAGTTTGTACACATTCACAAAAACAAACTCTTTATCATCTTCATGAAAGTGATGTTTGGTCTCTACTTTAACAAATACACACAAAAGATTTTTTATGAAAATAGTGTTAAATAGCCGTACAAATAATTGTATTGTACTGTTAAAGCAGATACATTTAGGTCTATAGGAGTTTACTCAAGATACATTTAAAATACATTTTAAATATTAAAAACATGAACGTCTTACCTATTCTTTATTTTAATACAAAGAAGATTAGCGGTCGTTTCCATCTTTGTCCACTAGATGACAAAACAAGATTATCAAACGAAGGCCTTTAGACTCAGAAAGGGTTGTATCACAAGTCTGTTTTACACACAAGGGATTTTATTTTGGTGTCAGAAGCTTCAAGTAGAGAAAGTACAAACATACATATCATTTAAGGTAATAAAACACACATACACACACACAGAATGAGGAAGTGAGAGGTTATTATCACATGGTGTTAGTTTCAGATCAAAATGTGGTTTTGCGCAGACACACACACACACACACACCTGATATAAGATAAATGTTTCAGGAGTTGAGATCACAGAATAAGACACATGGTTGTTTGATAACGGTTTTATTTTTATGCTTGGATTAAATGTTTGAAAATAAATAATAAGAAATTGAGAAAAGTAATCAAAAAGGAATGAAACAATAAGTTACATTAATACAGTATTTGAAATATACACAATATATTTCAACGTATGGCATTTCCAACAGTGTTTTTTTTCATGCAAAATAAGTCACATGACAACACTTTCTTTTCTTCAGATAACACACTTATTGATAGCGTTTCATTTCCATGGCCTTTATAATTTACTAATACTAATTAAACTGAGATCAGGCCACTGGTTGATGTGACAGCTGGTTTGACTCTTGCATCTTGTATTAATAGACATTTTAAACTCTTGGTTTCCTTTCAATCATTAATATCATCTCACTGTGGGCTCGCCTTGAACAGTGTTTTACAGCTTTCAAATTTTTGTTGTTTAGCTCTTGATGGCACCATCCAGCCATATTAGCCTTTGGGTTTGCTTAAATTTAGGGCCCATAGAGGACGCGGGAGCCCGTAGTTGTAGTAGATTGCATTAAATCTGTTAAGATTAGAGTATATGTACAAGACAATGATAGTTTTATGGACAGACTGTAGTCCTGTGGTGTAGTCAGGGTCTGGACTAGTTCAGGTCTTTTAGTGTTATTGCTTCATGAAAGTTCAGACAGAGAATGCAGTTTTTCTCTGTGAGCCGTTTATATCTCATCTGTCTCTTAGTGAATGACTCTACAGGTTATTCATCCTGTGAGACTGCAGAAAATAAAGATTAAAGAAGAAAACAAAGGCGAGTGTGTAAGAAGACATGTATTATGGGAATTATGTATTATAAGGGGGAACATTTGATAATGAGCTCTAGCACCACTCCCCCCGCAACCTGACCACTTCCCTTTCTCTCAGCTTTTACACCGAAATTGAGAAAAAAATAGAGACGGAGACTGAAAGAGAGAGACCAAGCACAGGACCACGCATTTATAATCCCCCAAATAAAGATTAAATGAGATCAACAACATGTCCAGGGATGCAACATAAGGCACATTTAGACTAACCAGTGCATTCAGGTAACGACTGAATATATAGCTTGGCATTTATACAAGCTTAATCTATAAATGTTAGCCGACAGTAAACTGTGACGGGCCGTGGCTAGGCCTTTAGTGACGTCCTACATGCAACTGATAATACCATCGTAATGATGCCACGGCTAAAGAGAAACCATAAATATTACACAGGAATGCAGTATAACGGAGCTCTGCATCACAGACATGTAACATTAATTCTGTTAATAAAGCTACGAAAAAATGCTGACGTTATACCTGCAAGATTGCTGTGGGCCTAATTTAACGTTTTCAATGCCGTTGATTTAAAACTACAGAAGTCTGCGCTGATGAATCTGAAGGGCTTGGGCAGATTTCTTTGACCTGGCAACACAATTGCTGAAATATGATTGGATAAAAGTAAACATACATTACTGGAAGCAGTGTAAAAATAAGCCATTCTGATAATATTTAGGCCAGAAGAAAAGGCTTTGCTGGCCCCGACGACAGACCACTGATAAAAAAAAAAACAGCTTGATTTTGGTGCTCATGAAAAATATTTTAAAAATATAGTAGAAACATAGTAATTACACTCTAAAACTGCTGGTTAAAAAAAAAAAAAAAAAAACCCATTTTTTAACTTGTTCAAAAAAATCCTGTTTTTAACCCAGCAATGGGTTTCCAAAATAAACCAAATTAGGTTGATTTGGATTATATGCTTTTTTATGGTTTAAACTTACTACATTGCTAGTCTAAAATGAACCCAAATTACCCAGGCAGAGGTTGGGTCAGGCAGCAAACAATCACATAGATTAAAGACAGGCAGGGTCAAAACCAAAGAATCTATGACGAGGGAAACACAAGGCTAGGCTAACTAGAAACAATCAATCAATCAATCAATCAATGCAACCTGCAGGCGAGGGGCCTGCTTCAGAATTTATAGTCTTGAAACAGGAAGTAGCAGCAGAGGGAATGATCACAGATCATCCAGAGGTAAGGGCTTCCTCTGCTGGCTTGGTGACAGTCATCTTGTGTTTCCTCACCAGTGTGTTCCCTTATGCCTATATTTAGTATTTCCTCGTCCTGTCCCCATTCAGTTGTGGTATTCCCCTATCTAATTAAGTTCCACCTGCGTGTTATCACGTTTCCTGTGTAGAAGCCCAATGTTTTCCATAGTATAGCATCTGTGTGTGCTTGCCTGCCTTTTGTAACCCCTGTTTTGAATCATTAAATGACTGTTATTTCCAGTTAATCTCCTCATTCTTCTTTTCATAACAGGAGGCATCCGTTTGTTTTGCATGATTCCTTGCCGTAGGCCCGTGGCGATCTCCCCTTCTGTGTCTACACCGGCCGCTTCGAACGCTAGTCTGCTGAACCTTCATCCGTCAAGTCCGTCAGCCGCTCCAAAGTCGAGTTCACAGGCCGCTGGTTAAACTCCCCCAAGATCTCCAAACACTCCTGGACACAAACAATGAATGACGACTTTGCATTTTTAATCTTTACTCACCATAACGTATTTTTCATTCACGTGCTGAGAAAATGGCGGCTTCTCACTGGTGGCGTGACGTGAATGCTGTGCTTCATGTCCGCTTTCCCAACCCATCATCGCTGGGTTATAGACAGAGAACTATTTTTAACCCAACTTGGGTTAATCCACTGTAACATTTTCCTTTTTTTTCTTCTTTGCAATAACTGCAATGATGACCATCAACAGCGCTGACCACACTCCACACAGAATCAGTGTCAGTGAATGAGAACGTGTTTTATTACTGCACTCAGCGTCAGTCGAACCCGTTCCTTTCTGGATCGTTTCCTTACCAAGAGCCTCACAGCTGTTAGAGAGAGATACAGTACTCAAGTTAAACTACACATACAGCTCTTGAGAGAAAAAAAGTACAGTTACGAAGTACAGAAGCGTCTAAAAATATGAATATTTACTTTGTATGCCATTTGCAGATAGTCCCGTCTGAATATGACCCAGAAGGACAGTCCTCGCACTCCGTGTCTCTGATTTCTGTTCCTGTACAAATACAATTATATTACATGAGAAATAAAAGCAGTGACAGATCTCACAGATAAGGACATTATTACTCTGTATAGCATCTAAATTAATCTTCACATAACTAATAATCAGCCTAATAATAATTAAGTAGATTTTTTCAGGTGGTTTTCTCAGAGACACAAGCAAACAATGTCTATCAGGAAACAAATCATACTTTCCTACATGTATTATTTCCATAATAATAGAGTTATTTAATATAATTGTACGCAGAGTTATTGTTCTCAGTTTTTTGGATGTATATTAAAGCTGTTTGACTGATAAAACACGGACCGTTTCGGCTGATGTATTGTCCAGCTGAGCAGGATGAATGTTTTTACAGTTGGAGAGTGATTCTATACAGTAATAACCCGGCAGCGGTTCACACGCTGTATCTGATATTAATGTACATGTCTTCTTTACTCTCAGACCGTTACCTTTAACGAGAAAGAACACAAGCGAGTCAATTAGAGAAAACCTGGCAATGACAAGCCATCTAGAGAAAAGCATGAAAGCATGATGACTGAGGAATGTTTTACTCACTTTGATCACAGACAGAACAAGGCAGACATTCTATAAATCCATTCGGAGCATTAGTGAAGGTCTTGTTGAGACACGAATGACATGTTGTGTTTGTTAACTTATCACAGTGTCTATAAACTCGATTTCCTACACAATATAAAAACACCACACTTGACCAATCTTTTTATGATACTAAAATACTAATACCAATAATCAGAATGTAATAATGCTGGCCTGACTGTTATTCTAATTAATCTTGTTATGAACAATCCTAAAATTGTTTTTTGACCTCTTCAGGGATATAGGGATTCATCTATCGTGTGAGAAGATCAGTCTTATCCAGAACTTACCTGGATCACATATCGGACAACACTCTCCATTAATTTCATATTCTGCGTTATTACATGCTGCCACACAAAACACAACGTTCATGGAGAGGAGGAGCAGCTGCTCTGATAGATTATGGAACATGAAGATATTTGGGATGAAAAAATAAATCTTCTATGGTGCAGAAGTGGCCATTTGCTCTTTTTTCGTGGAGCTGAAAAATAAATATGTGTTAGATGACTTTCAGAAAAACAAAATTGCGCCAGACACATTTTACTAAAATGCATGAACTTTAAAACTAAACACGGACTGATTATTTTCTACATTAATGCACCAGCAGGTGACGTGTCAACTCCTCAAGAACAGAGCTATGACAATTTACAAAATGCCTATATTTCACATTACATAACATATTGTGGTGGCCAGGAAGAGTAATGGTCCCCCACAAGGCAGCCTGAGCACTTTCAGCACCATGGAGAACGCCACAAGAAAGGGGTCACCAGGTAATCAGGACCAAGGATAGCTCCCACACAGGTGTTTATCCTTGCTTCACTAATAGGAACCCTCAGCTGCAGACTGTTGGGTGCGATCAGGAACCACCACATAAGAGAATGAAGAAGCCTCAGTAGGGGAAGACAAGAGCAGACAAGCAGAGGCTGAATGCTGGAACCACTGAACCACAGAAGTGCAGTGTGGCCGTGAGTAGCCTGGACTCCTTCCATTAACTTCAGTTATAGTATTTTTCCAACCCCTCTCCCTCACCTTATTACAAAATAAAGAAATACGAGTTCTGTTCCACTTAAACCTGCCTGCTGTATTTCCTGAGTGGACAACCTGAGCTAATCTCACCAATTTGGTGGTCAGGGGCTTACAATATATTTAGGAAAATAAGTTTTATTTAACATGTTTTTAATTAACATTCAAATTTGAAGATGCTAAATAACATTTCATACCTTTGATCAAAAGACAAACCCGCTCTGAATAGAGTTATTGTCACAAACAGCACGCCCTATAAAACAAACTTCCTCATGGACACTCACCGCAAAGTCTTGTTTGTTCCGGCTGCAATTCTGAGCGTTCTTCTCTGTGTTTGATTTCCTGTTGCTGATTCGGATTGTATTTGTTCTCTGCATGTCTACTGACCTTCTGCCCATTCCTGACTCGATTATAAGCTGCCCGCCTCGACCTTCTGCCTGGTATCGTTTACGTCTATGATCATCCCTGTACTGTACTGACTGCTACAAAGTTTGTCCAAACTTCTCTGTGCTTTATCCGGTCAGAAAACTGAAACTTAAAATAATGTCATTCTTAGAGAGTTGGATTTATGAGAAGAGCAGTCTACGAACTCCTGAAGACAACTTCTGATGAAAACAAGTATCTTCAGTGAACTTTTCCTCAATTTAATTATTTATTGATCACATCTGATCTACGGGTCTCAACTCTACTTCTACACAGGTTTGAACTGACATGAGGATTAGTAAATACTAGCAGAAGGTTTTTTTGCTTGCTTTTGAAAACTGCCTTTTATTTGTCAAGATTGAGGGGTCCGAGGCGTATGGATCCATTCGCAGGCTTTTATTGAGCAAAGGCATGGTCAAAGCAGGCAGGCGTCAAAACACAGCAAACAGGAGTGAAAGAGGCAAGGCAACAACAGAATCCAAAAACAGGCAGAGGTCGGGTCAGGCAGCAAACAATCAGAGTATCAAAAGACAGGCAGGGTCAACTGATATACATAAGTCCAAACCCAATCGCCAGGTGAGTATTCGGTCCATCTCTGCGCCGACGGTCCGCTTGTTCTTGAAACCTTCGAACCGCTCTTGAAGATGGACATGAGCAGAGTTCCAGACTTCCTCACTCCTTTGTAACCACGAGTTAACTGCGGGTAGTGCTGAGGGTTCCCCAGACCAGGGAAACAGTGGAGGTTGAAAGCCCAGTACACATTGAAAAGGGGTAAGCCCGGTGGATTGTTTTCTTAAGGAGTTTTGTGCGTACTCAGCCCAGACTAAGTAGCGGCTCCAATCGTGCTGATTGTCATGGCAGTAACTCCGCAAAAATTGAGACAGCTCTTGGTTTAAGCGTTCAGCTTGACCGTTGGATTGGGGTGATAACCTGATGTCAGACTTGCATTGTTGAGTTGTGTACAGAAGGCATGCCAGACTCGAGAGGTGAACTGTGGGCCACGATCAGAAATTATATCCTCGGGTAATCCATAGAAGCGAAATACTTGCTGCAAGAGCACCTCAGCAGTTTCCCAGGCTGTGGGTAATTTGGGCAAAGGTATAAACCTGCATGATTTGGAGAACCGGTCAACAACCGTGAGCACTGTGGTAAATGAATTGGAGACCGGTAAATCAGTCACGAAATCTATGGCGATGTGTGACCACAGTCTTCCGGTATGGGTAGGGGTTGTAGGAGACCTGCTGGGCACTGATGAGGTTTTTGTGATGTTGCATGTTTGACATTGCTGAACAAATTTGATTGTGTCAGTGCGGAGGGTTGACCACCAGAAGCGATTACTAACTAACTGAAGAGTTGCTGTGATGCCTGGATGACCAGCGCTGGGGTATCGTGAACCCAGTGGAGAACTCTTGAACGTAAGCCCTGTGGCACATAGGTTCGTTCAGGTGGGCATGCTGGTGGGACAGGTTTGGCAAGTTGGGCCTCCGTGATCTCGGTCATGAAATCCCACTGGACTGGAGCAACAATACGAGCAGGCGGCAGAATTGGATCTCGAGCGGGCTCGTGAGGGGCGTCCTCAAACTGCCTGGATAGGGCATCCGCCTTGGTGTTCTTTGAGCCTGGGCAATATTTGACTTTGAAGTCAAATCGGAGAAGAACAGAGACCATCTGGCTTGTCTCGAGTTTAAACGTTTGGCGGATTGGATGTACTCGAGGTTTCTGTGATCGGTAAGGATGGTGAATGGTAGTTTGGCCCCCTCTAGCCAATGCCGCCACTCCTCAAGGGCAGATTTCATTGCGAGGAGCTCTCTGTCCCCACATCGTAGTTTCGCTCAGCTGGGTTAAGTTTACGGGAGAAGTAAGCGCATAGGAAGAGTTTCGCTGGCTGCCTGTGACGTTGAGACAAAATGGCGCCGATACCCACATTTGAAGCATCAACTTCTACAATAAACTCCCGGTTGGGGTCTGGGTGATGAAGTATTGGGGCGGACGTGAACCTTTCTTTGAGCAGTTTGAATGCTTGGATGCTGTCAGCTGACCATGATAGGCGATGATTTCCTTTTGACCAGTGAGGTGAGTGGAGCGGCGATGATACTGAAATTGCGAATGAATCTCTGATAGGCGGGCGAGGCCACTCCACGACTGCTTTGACCTTGTGCTCGTCCATCGTTACCCCCTCCGAACTGATGATATAACCCAGGTAAGCCACTTGTGGAATTCGCATTTCTGAAGTTTGGCGTATAGTTGATTATCTATGAGGCGTTGTAAGACAGCCCTGGCATGATTGACATGACCATCGAAGTTATCTGAGTAAACTAGAATGTCGTCCATGTAAACGATGAGGAATTGGTTTAACATGTCTCTAAACATCTCATTCACAAAAGCCTGAAAAACAGACGGACTGTTTGCGAGCCCGAACGGCATGACAAGATATTCATAGTGCCCAGATGTCGTGGAGAAAGCCGTCTTCCATTCATCTCCTTCTCTGATACGGATCAGATTATAAGCATTTCGGAGGTCTAACTTAGTGAAAAACTTGGCCCTGCGGAGTTGTTCAAGGAGGCTGGTACAAGTGTCAGCGGATAACGGTATTTAACGGTCACTTCATTCAGACTGCGGTAATCAATGCAGGGCCGAAGGCTTCCATCCTTCGTCTTGACGAAGAAAACCCGGCAGATGCTGGTGATGTAGAGGGGCAGATGAATCCCTTGGCCAATTCATCCTCGATGTAGGATCTCATTGCCTCCGATTCTGGTTGTGAGAGGGGAAAGACACGGCCACGTTGAGGATGCGTCCAGGCATGAGATCAATGGCGCAGTCATAGGGACGATGAGGTGGTAGTTGGGTAGCACCTTTCTCACTGAATGCAATGGCTAAATCTTGATATTCAGCAGGGAGTTTGGGTAAATCTGGGACCTTTTCTTCAGAGGGAGGTGGTTTGGAAGGGAATTGATGCAGGGGGGGTGTTCAGGCAGCGCTTGTGACCGTTTGTTGACCAATGTGTTATTTGATGATCGGCCCAGGATATGGTGGGGTTGCGAATCTCAAGCCAGGGTAGTCCGAGGATGATGCGGTGTTTGAGTGAATCACAAAGAAACGAATTGATTCGAATGGCTTGCTTGAAGAATTAGGGGTTGAGTGACAGATGACACATTTCCTGGTCCGAGTGGGCGTCCATCTAGCGCCGCCACTGCCACATGGGGTTCACATGAGACAAGAGAGATTCAGCGAACGTTTTATCGATAAAATTGCCTGCGGCTCCTGAATCAATGAGGGCTATGGCTGTAATCCATGTCCGCTCCACTTTTAGTTGAACATTGATCTCAAAAGACACAAGCGTTCACGCATTCTCACGGTCTCACTCCT